>NC_050524.1:7999371-8031458 GCF_002922805.2 Oryzias melastigma | reverse complement strand
TTATGTCTTTATGTAACTTTAAAATGAATGAATTTCCCCCCAGGGGATTAATAAAGTATATTGATTGATTGATTGATTGAGAAACCTCCACTGCATACGATCACATCCAACCCCTACGATCTGGCCTCTCCGGCTCTCCAAATTTGTTTTGTTGGGTTCAAATTTTCGCCGGACGCCAAAGCTTAGTCATAGCAGGTTTTGTGAAGTTGGGGGTATTTTTGACCTAAATCATAAAAAATGGCGGGATATCATGGGAACCTACGTGAGTTTGAAGTTTTGCGAGGTTGGTAGCAGAGCCTGTGGCTTCAGCTATCCCGCAGCCAAAGGGAGACACCTGCTCTAGCTAGACCGCTCCTGCGTTGCATCAGAGCTGTGATGCTTGCCGTGGGAGCCCGGGGTGACTCTTGGGTCATCATTGTAGGTAGGTTGGTTGGTTGGGTGGGTGGGTGTGTTTGTTTGTTGGGTTTGGTTGCTTGGTTGGTGCGTGGGTCGGGTCGGCATTTCAAGGCCATCAACAACTTCTCACCATCGTCTTCTGTCCTTGGCTATTCTTTCTAGCTCCTCTTGGATATGACTTTAGCTTCCAGGCCCTTCCTCCATGTGTTGTGAGGTCGTTGAGAAACTACTTTGTGAACAAATGTTTGAATGAAAAGTTGTAGATTTTGATTCACATTTTGCTAGACAAGCTTGTAAAAGTGGCATTTCCCCATTGCTCGCACATTTTTCCAAAATACTGTGAAGGTTTAACCCTAGTGCTCTTTTGTGGGGTCCAGATGACCCCACCCTTACACTGAATTGTTATCCCTTCTATGTCAAAGGTAGACAGGATTTCATGTCTGCCATGGATACCAGTGAAAAACAAAAATCATTGTATGCTGTCTTGTGAGTTCCAGATGACCACTCCCAACGTCAACAGGCCTAGGATAGCTCAAGTGTTGTAACATGAACCCTTGGCTCAAGCTGAACAAAACAACATGACATACAATTTGAATGTATTAGGAATGTGGGCGTGGCTAAAGAAAACCTGCGTTGCCAAGGAAATCCAAAAATTTACTTTAGACAATTCTTCTAAAATTGACATGAGTTTGCTCATCACCCCCAGGTGACTAAAACATAAAATGGTTACTATGGAGATAAAATCAACAGAAAAGCTGTCATTTAAAAAAAAAAAAAGTGTGGTTTTTGTTCATGATTTTGACTCTTGCAGTTTTGACCAGGCTGCAAAGGCAGGGAGTAAAGGGCGTGTTGCAACAGTCAGTCAGTGAGGGCGGGTCAGGAGAGGGCGGGGGAACGTAGTGCCTGCGGGCCATACAACCCCGCTCGCAGCTTTAAATTTAATTGCTTCCATTAATATTGCATTTTTTATGTTTTATCAATATGTAAGAGAAAAGACAAAACGAGAAAAAATGTCTGATTAAGAAAAAAAAAAAACATAGACTATTAACCTGTAATATTTTCCTATCAAGCTTTCTGTGTGGGTTGGTTTGATGTTCTGTAATTGTACATTTTGCCTCATGTTTTTTACTCTGCATTGATGGGGTAAAACTTGGGCAAAGCACTAATAGCCTAGCTGCACAGTGTCTGTAACATCGTTTTTGAGGGTTTATTTTCATTTAGATAGAACCACATCTTTTCCTCCTGGTGCTTCTTTTGAAGTCTAAGGAGAGGCCTCAGACACTGGGTGGGTTGAGAGGAAATGCAAATAAATGTGAGGGCAAAGCTCTGGCTGTCATTATACGGAGGAGCGGTAAACACATAAAGGCAAATGTGCCGTGCGTGTGAGGAAGGTAAATGTGCAGCGTGTTGGAGAGGATGCAGATCCTCCGATGGGAATGTGTGCAGAGGATCCAATTAGGGGAGAAGACAGATGAAAGTGCCACTCAGAGGCAGAGGAGGTAAACAAGACGAGCTCAAAGAGTCCAAAAGTGCTTTTTCATTACACTCAGCTGTCATATACTTAAACTTTCTTCTACCTGCACGAGGGGTCAGGGTGTCGCAGTGGAGCCCAGCACCAAAGCTGGATTGCGAAATGCTGTAATAGCTAGATGTAGCAGAACATATTGTGCACAACAGAAAATTGATCCAATGTGGGACGCTATTTCCTTTTGCAATGTGACAAAGACTGTATTACATCAGAGTCACTTTCCGGTTTAAAAAAAGAAACGCAATCGAGTTCCCTTCTGTAGTTTAGTGCCCCATTAGATAAAGTCTTGGTGTTTACACTGACCTGCCCACATTTACCTTAGCTAACTCAATATATTAAAATGTTATATCATAAATGCAAAAAGAAATTTATAAATGTTCCCGTTTTTGACCAAAGTGTTCCCTTAAGACCGATTATTTGCACTGGAAAAAAAAATCTCAAAACAAGTAGAAAAACATTAAATACAATTTTTTTTTCTTGTTATAAGTGAAAAAAATTGCCAATGGAACTAGCAAAGTTTGCATTTGTTAAATGTATTAAAGTTGTGTCCTGTCCTGTCCTTTTCGGACAAAGTTAATCTTGAAATTAGCCATAAACACTCATATTTCAATCAGTCGATCTCTAGTAGGTGCTTGACATTAAATTAAACATAAACATAGATTAAAACAATAAAAAGCCATGAAACACAAATATAATTAGGTTTATTGCTCTGATAATTGGAAATACAGTTGGAAGAGAAAGTATGTGAACACTTTGAAGTCTAGTATTTTACAGATTTTCTCTTTCTTATTTTATTATTATTATTTCCTCTCTATGCTCTTGTGTCATGTGAATTTCCAAATCACTTTCTGCACCTTCAAAAATAAAATTGCCACTTGGGGGTGAATAAAGTTGATTGAATTGAATTTGGGAGTACCTCAATTTCTGTACAAAATTGATTCATTATGGGTTTTTTTTGTTATTATTTTTATTTCAATCTAAATCACTATGATGGAGAAAATCATTCCCTGCTTAAATCACACCAATTTATGTTTTCATGTTTTTATTGAACACATTCGTGTGTCCAGTTTATGCATAAAACCAAGTAATTCCAAAGGGTTCACATATTTTCTCCTTCAGCTGTTAGTCTTAAAATAAGCGTTGATTGTTAAAAAACAATAAGTATTATTTTTTAGTCTATTCATACACCTTTTCTCCCAAATATGTTTCTATTTTTGTCTCTTTTCAATAACAGTCCAACCATCCTCATTTTTCAGTGTTTTGACTTTGTCCTCACTTTGCTTTTGGATTTATACATTTTTATTTTCTCTCTACAAGTTTGTTCTTTGTTAAAAAGGATTAAAAAAAAAATCTCAATTTTTGTATAAAAAATTTAAAAATTAGACACTACACATTTTTGGAGCATTTCTGGCTTATTGTGACGTTATTATGTAAAATAATTAAAAAAGATGTGTTAAACAGTTTTAAGATACTTTTTTTTTTTAATTGTCAGCTGGGGAAAATATCTTAAAGGCCCAAGACTACTAAAGTGAAAAAAATACAACTTCTGCTTCAAAATGTGTAAAGTAAATAAAAACTTGGTTCATCAGAGATAATACTTAAAATAGAATGTTTTGAAGATCAAATGACTCATGATTTATTGTCTTAAAACAACTTGTTGCATCTTACTGAAAAATTACTAGGAAGTTAGTTTTGTCTAAAATCAAGTTTAATTGAATATTTGATATAAAACAATTTGGTGGGATTTCATGTTTTTGTTGTGTGAAACTTTTCCTATTTTTCAGTAAACCTTATCCTCTTTCCTCATGGAGCAAATCAAAAACTAAAGCAGAACCTCACAAAACCTGACTGGCCATTAAAATGCAGGCAACGTCAGGCTTTCATTTGGCTCTCGACCTATCAGTCTTTTATTATTTTCTCTCTGACTAATGGTGGGCACAATCTTCAGGCAATGGTCTTTATCTGGCTGGTTAGAGTATTTGAAATCCCAGCTGGATCTCGTCGTGAAAGCGCTGCCTGTCGGGACAGATTGTCTTTGATTTACACTGTGCCAATAGGCACTTGTGATTGTGGCAGGTTATCATCATTCTTTTCTGTCTGAGCTTCTCCTTGGAGGCCATGCAAAGATGGGATAACTATAAGCATGGCTTCACTAACTTTTTTTAGAAGTGAGACCCTGAATGAGAAAGAAAAATTGCACTCTGATATGATCTCTTGTATTTTATACAAGGTGCCTAAATGCCTAAAAGCCGTTTTCTTACAACTTCTTTAACGAGGAAGATGTGAGATAGTCTTTGTGTTCATCTATAAGGTAATGATAATGAAATTTAGAGAAAAAAAAAACTAAACACTAAAGATTTATTGGGAAAAACTTGCATCCAAATCATGATTCTCCCACCGACATGCATTGCTAATGTTTTTCTTTGGTTTTCAACAACTCTACAGAAAATTGTTTTTTTTTTTTTATTTTAAACTAGAAGCTTTGTTCATAACAAAGCCTAATTAGAGTTCTCTTCAATTTTTGTAACCATGTTGGTACAAGAATAAAAATGAAAATGTTTGTTTCTTGGAAATGCATTTGACATATTTTGATCTGCTGAGTGCCCACTTCCAGAAAAATGTGTGGCACACTCTTTAACGATTTTTATTTGGAAATAATGATTCTTAATTTACCTGGAAAGGAATAAATGAAGAGAAATAAATGTGATTTTACTGATGTGTAATCATCAAGGTATTCAGGGAAGTTGATTTACGATAATTTGCTGCCCTTTATACTTCTATGAAAACTCTTGGAGTACATTTTTTTTCCACAAATAGTTTTTTATTTGTATTTTTTTTAGTCAATACTGAGAACGCAAAGGTCAAACGAGATATGCAGCACAAAATACTTAAAAGGAAGTTGGAAAAGGCTTTATTGCTCATGCTGTCTCAAACATTTTTAAGATGTCTTTATTTCCACGTCTTGGAATGCAGAATGTCATTTCTGTTATACAACATGAAAAATACACAAGCTTGCAGAGAAAGTAGTAGTATCTAAGTTTGAGCTGGGGTCATGGAAAGTTTTTAGGTCATCAATGACTCCAAAAATCAAATTTCAGACTTTTCCATCCTGATATTGCGCAAAGCCGACTGTATTCTTTAATCTTCTGCTTTATTATTCACAAAGGCCTTATTGATCATGATACTTTGCAGCTACACTGCAAGCTGTTGATGCATCCATCAGTAGCCGCTAACAAAGACGTAATGGCTCAGAGCCTCCAACTACTAATTTGTGCTTCTTCTCACATCCTTGCAGAATACTTTGTTGGGGGAATTACTGTATCTGTGCCTCATTGCCAGCCCTGTCTGTAGCAGACACACACACACACACACATGTGGGCACAAATCAGACACCAAATAAAAACCCCTGACAGGTGAGGTGAATAATATGAGTATCTCATTACAGTGGCACCTGTCATGGGGATATGTCTTGCAGTCAGTTTCTTGAATTTGATTTGTTGAAAGCAGAAAGAATGGGCTAGAGGGGAAAGATCTGAGTGACTTTGACATGGGCCAAACTGTAATGGCTGGAAGAGAAGATCAGAGCTCTCTGAAAAGGAAGGTCTCCCGGGATCTTGCCTTTTGCAGTGGTCAGTTCCTACCAAGGATAAAATGGCCAGTGAGCCGGTGACAGGGTCACCGGCACCCGGGGCTCCCTGATGCGTGTTGAGAGCAGTCATCGGCCTGTGCGGTCTAATCCCACCGAAGAGCTTCTGTGGCACAGACTGGATTGCTGCAAACCTTAATGCTGTCTGTAGAAGAAATGACAGTTAGATGTCAGAACACAGAGCATCACTGCTTGCTGAAAATGGTGCTGTGCAGGCACAGTAGCTTGTGTACTCTGCTGAAAGGCCTCTCACTGGGTTTATCTCTCTTTTTTTTTTCTTTTTTTTTTACATCACATAGACTTCTGGGAAGCTGTGCAGTGGTTACCTGCAGATAAGATTTGAAGTGAGATCCTCTGTGAAAAGAACAAAACAGCAGGCAGTGTGATAGTCTGGTCAGTATTCTGCTGGGAAACCTCCAGTCTTGGCATCGGCTTAGAAGTTCCTTTTAATCTTAATTGCAAACTACGCACTACCTTGGACTCGAAAATACTGTAAAAACCTTCTGAGACGCAGTTTGAGTTGTTGTTTGGCCTCTGAATTCCCCAAATCTCAGTCTGGTCCAGCATCTCGTAGCTGATAAAAACATCTACCATAAGTTTCCACGGAGACCTCCACCTTAAAGCATACAAGGCTTCAACAGGCTTGACGCTTGATTCCACTGGAGGCCTTCAGAGGTCTTGTGGAGTCCGTTCCTCAATAGGTCAGAGATGTGGCATACAAGAGAGCCTTGGGCGATAAGAAGCACAGGTTTCATGTTGTTGCTCATTGAAGTGTTGCAAAATCAGGGAAGACAAGCTGCTGATAGCTTTCATACATTCTTTTTCCAATATAAGAAAGTAATTTAAACATCGGAACCAAAAACCTTTGCCTCCAAGCATTACACTTTAAAAACATGGGTAAAATCTTGATTGTAAAATAAGTTTGTTCTGTCAATAAATCGCTGTAGAAGCAATTTGAGAATTAGATCTGTGCGGCGGGGAAAAAAGGATTTTCCTTCTCAGCAAAAACAATGTACATGAAGGGAAGAAGTTCTTTTTAATCATCACAATCAAAGCCGACATGCACACAGCAAAAGGCGAATTTTTCCCGCTCTGGGGCGAAATGAGACAAGTGTTGCAGGAGAACACTCAAACTCTACAATGTCACCTGGGGATATAAGATGATTATTCAGCCAGCCAATTAAAGAATGCATGTCTGCCGCCTTTTCCTGCTCTTTGTTACCGCACGACTCTTCATAGACCAAACAAAATTTTGCACTTCATGAATGTTTTATTGGTTCTTACTAGTATTTTCAAAGTTAGCATTATTGACACCTTTGGACTGCTGTACGTTGTATCAGTTTTGAAAATTACCAGCTTGAATGAGTAAACATAATTGCAGTTCATGCCAATCGATGTAATGTATTAGCAACAGGATAAGCAATGTTGCAAAACGACCACAAATGTTGCATCAGCCGCATCGACTAGTAGAACACAACAGATCCATTGTTGGGACTAAATCGAGGCCTCTACGAACAGATATACTAACATGCTGACAAAAGAAGCTCTGCAATGTTTAAAATATGAAGAAAAATGTCATGTAAATAGCAGTTTCATCTAATGTAGTTGAGAGAAAAATTATGTACAGTGGTCCATTATTAATCATGGGTGTTACATTGTAAAACTAACCCACTATATACAAAATCCGCAAAATATTTATCTATATTAATACGAGTCTGTTCATTATCAATCTAATTTGAGCTAAGGTTAATGGATCAATAATCAATCCATAAAAGTAGAGATCAATCTAACGCATAATGCTAAAGTCAGCTAGCTTGATGCTAACCCACTATGGGATTTCCCATTGGACGGCTAACCCCAGGCTCACACGGCATTCGGTCTGGCTCTTGTGTGGACACCGGAGTCTTTACATTACTTGAATAGTATAAGAGGTACTTTCACTGCTTCCAGTCCGGTCCGGCGCTCCGTATCCATTTCACTGGCGCCAGAGCACTTTTTTTTTAAGTTGGAGCATTAACGACCTTAACTGGAAATCATGTAGGCGAGCGTAAAGTATATCAGGCACATTTAAAAAAACAAAACAAAAACTATTAGTACTTGCTGTTTTCACTGTTTTGTAAACATTGTCATTGTGACAACCAACCCTGGTCTCCCCTACTTTGTTACATAATACATGTAACACTGTCAAATACGAACATTTAAGCCTTTAGAAGACAAATGTATTTAAAAAGTTCTATTCTTACCCATTGTATGAAAACAAGTCATGCAGAAAAAGAAGCGTTAAGAATATAACCTAAAATCACAGCGAAATGAGGGTTTGTTTACTTGTAGTTCCTATACAAATGGGGAGTTATTGCGTGGACCTACATGACTTCAGAGTCTCGCGAGGTCGGCGACAGAGCCTGTAGCTGCAGCAGGACCGCAGCCATCTGTAGCCAGTGTGAGTCATCTGGTGTAGCTAGACCTATCCAGCGTCCGCACCTTAGCTGGATCGAATGCAGTGTGTCGGGGTTACAACACATTGAGTTCTGCATCCTGATTGGCTGTAGACCTTGTCAATCAGCTTTCCACATTTACGTAAATCTTTAATCGCAAGCAGAACTCTGTTTTATTTTACAATACTGGACTTATTTTTCAAAGAAAGTTTGACTTTGAGAGTTTTAACGAGAAAAACGTGTAAAAACTTATGTACGGAATTTTATTTTTTAATAAAATACAATCAACTTTATCAAAGTACATACGTGGGAAAATGTGTTTGAATGGTGATCTGTATAATGTTTAGTTAGGTAATTGGGGACTAAATTCTTAGCATAAAAAGCCACCTTAAAAAAGGACGTAAAAAGTGTTTTCCTTTGGAGAAAGTTTTGCATATACCGGTATATAAAACATATATTTTAAAAAGATAAAATGTGGGATCAGATAATGAAACTTCTTTTGTTTTCAAAGAAGCTCTTCTTCAAAGCATGTCCTCATTTTTGGTTTTTCGCTTTAATGTTAGATATAATGAATTTCTTTGAATATGAGATGTTATGTAACTGATCAATCTATTGCCACTCCACCAACACACAATGAAAATGTAAATGAAGTTGTCATGGCCAGGATACTAGATCACTGCTACATATTCTCAACCACTTTGTTGAATTTTAATTATAACTTTAAAAGTATCTTAAGTAAATATTTGTATTTATAGCATGTATTAAACAATCCAGGGTGTCTTTTGGAGATTATGTCCATAGACTTTGTTAGTTTAACAGTTTAGATGTCACTTTTGACAGTGTCCTATATATTTTTCCCTTGCTGAAGGACATTGTGTTCATTTAATCGATATTGTCGCGAGCGTTCAGAAGAAGGTGGTTGTAGCTCGGAGCCCTATCGACACTGTATGACACCATTTCCATATTTCAAGCTGTGTCTTTTTATCTCGGTTCCTTTTTGAGAATACACGTTTCATGAGAGCCTTATTATGGAAGATGGCATCAGTCAGTTCTGCAGTCTATAGAAAATCCTCATTCTGAGGCAAAGAGGAGAGACCGTTAGAGAAAAAAATCAAGGAACAGTGACAGCATGGGGGGATTACCCATACTCCTCTTCCACGCATTCAGCTTTTCTATTCAGGATCAAAAGACTTTACATTTTTTCTTTGACTGTTTGTCTCTTTGTGGCTTCGACTCTATCCTTTTCTAAAATGCTTAATTGTTGTGTGACTTTGAATTCAAGCTTAATTAATCTTTTGTTCACAGAAAGTCAAATCACTAGACAATAAAAAAACAGTCCAAATGGTTAGCCTTGTAACCAGGTAATATTAATACATTTGACAAGACAAAAAGACACATTTGTGATGTTGACCTTTTCTTTTAAGGCCAGCTTTCATAATACTTTATTGGAATACAACTGAGTATTCTTTTTAAAAGGTGTCTGATCAATGTTTTTCTCATTAAATCATCGCATCACCTTGGAGTCATGTCTTAAACTTGAGCTTTTTGGACTCTTTTCTTCCTAAACTTTCTGGGCCCTGTTTTATCACAGAGCAGCACTTTGAGGTGAATGCTGATGGATGTGAGGATTTTAAGGAGTTTACACCACCTGTGCACCACTAAAGCAAGCCTTCACTGATGATAAAGCCTTCTCTATTCTGACTTCTTTGGTCTTCAATCTCATAAGCTGGCTTCCCGCCTCTGCGGCGCCTTAACCACAGCCTTTGCCAGATATAAAATCAAGCTGGATTCCGACGAGGTTCGGTATGGAGGACACGGACGCCTCGACCACAACACGGACTTCTTCACAGAGGCCCAGCCCTTCAACGGCCGCTCCAACTCCATGCTGGTAAATATTTTCAACGTGACATTTTTTGACTCATTAAAGGTCATGTTTTTTTTAAATGGCACTAAAGCCCAGATTTGAAGCATCCTGCAATTATAGAAGCAAGGTTGCTGTCGTTGAGCCTGCTCCATTTTCCCCATCACCCATGCTGGATCACCAACCCAATCTGCATGCTAATTTGAACATGTTTTGGTGGTCGTTGCATATTAGCGCCGACGAAGTGGCCAAATTAAGCACACTCAAAAATGTCATGATGCATACTAAGTGTTGGACACTGTTGTTCAGCAGCACAGTGCACACAGGTGGAGCAGCAGTGGATAACAGGAAAAAGTAAGCTTTAGTAACAAAACAAATAGGTAAAGTTTTTGTGGACAGTTCTATCAAATTTACTTCTTTAAGCAATTTGTCTTTGTTAATGTAGATAATTGATGTATGGCTTACACCTATACAGCACTTTTCTAGCTTTAATTATTCCTTAGTCATTTTTGGGTTGTGTGGCCCCAGAGGTCATAAACAGGAGGGAGAGCATCTTTGAGATGTGTCTTGCAGTTCTGTTGTGGCTCATGTGGTCACCTTTTACTCCTTTAAAATATTCGTATTTATTAATGTAGATGATTGATGTATGGCTTACACCTATACAGCCCTTTTCTAGCTGTACTTATGCCTTAGTCGCATTCACCCATTTTGAGGTTGGCCAGGCCCATAGAATGCCATAAACAGGAGGGAGTGCATCTTCAAGATGTGTCTTGCTGTTCTCTTGTGGCTCATGCCACAATATTTTTCTTTATTAATGTAGATGATTGATGTATGGCTGACACTTATACAGCACTTTTGTAGTTTTATTCATGTCTTTGTCACATGCAACCATTTTTGGGTTGTCCAGACCCATTGATGATCATAAACAGGAGAGAGTTTGTCTTTAAGGGTGGTAATGTGGTAAGAGTGTTGTGAAGGATTTGTAAGACCAATTTAATGCAACACACACAAGGTATGTATGTGCACATGTTCATTCTTGGGACATTCCTGGGGATGCATTTAGCCCATGGTATCCACACTGGAAATGCTGAGAGGGGCATCTTCTTATTGTTCCTTTGCTACCGTTTGTCTGTCACCTACAGCTGGAAGAGGTTTGGTGCAAAATTTCAAAGGAGGGGCAAATCTCACAAATCTTGCTCCAGGCTTTTTCTTTTACAGCTCTACTCTGATATATGAAATACTTTGTGTTGAATAATTCCTGTTGGCACAAACTACATTTCTCCTTTATGATCAATTATCAAACGATTAGCACTTTCATGAGTTATAAGAAACGTCCATTCGTAAATACAAAAATCTAAGTCCCTAATAGGTCAAAGTTCAACTTGTTTAACTTTCAAGGTGCGTTTAATGTACGTAGGGCCCGAAATTGGTAGAAACCCGCATAGCTACGCGTGAACACCAGAGTTTTGAACCCAAAAACCCAATTTTCATTTACGCATGTTTGCATAAACTTTTTATTTTATTGGTGCACACACGTGTAGGTGATGCTGTAGGACACCCATAGGATGCTCCCACAAACTACACTTTAATTTTCAAATGTCCTCATTTTAAACAGCCAGGCTGTGCACATGTATTACATGAACAGCACTAACGGGCAATGTACACAGGATTTCATGGAGTTGAGAAAAACAAAGCAATTTGTCTCACTTTACCCTAACATGTTGTTTAAGTGTTTGCTAGGACTTGTCGCCCGCAGCATACCCGTAGGAAAAATGTGCTTGAACATTTTCCTGAACATTTTCAGCCTTCAGGCTCACCTACAGGACACCTGCGTGCCCCTGTACAGATTAACCCATTTTTCACCCTCAGACAGTTCATATCTACCTATAAGGGTAGTTATGACAAAGACATTTGCCCCACAGGCGCTTTAAGTCCCAAGTTCCATTCACACATGCACAAACATGCTCCCATTCAAGGTATTAGCCAGTTAGATCTGTCTAAATCAGTACAATGGATTTTATGTTTACCAACTTTTCACTTTTTTTCCCTCCATCTGAAGAAAAATGTCTACTCTAAACATATACTGTCAATTTTTGCAATATATATATATATATATATATATATATATATATATATATATATATATATTCTGTTTTCATCATGAGGTTAAACATGATGAAAGCTGTAAAAATTGGATAAAAACACAAACTGTTTAAAAATAAAACAAAATCAAAACAACAGCAGAACTGAGTCTCATGTTAGGTTTAACAGCCAGACTGAAAAAATGGATTTAAAAAAAAAAGTTGTGGGTTTTATAAATTGATATTGTGTCTGTTTTTCTGCTAAAGAACTTTGTTTTCTGAGAACAAAAAGCAGTCGGCTTTTGTTTTTTAGCCTCCTAAAAAGAGGACATTCCTCAGATAAAACAATTTCAGAGGTAAAAACTTGCTTTTGCTGTGACTTATGAATTTGCCCTCATGGGTATCAACATTTTTAACATTTAATAATAGCAGATGTGTCCTGAAAATGCTGATGTTTGCCTGTCTTGAAAGGTGGATCAGATCTGAATGTGTTGGGGGTGTTCCATGATAAGGCATAGACCTGTTTCTGGCAGCTTTCAGCAGTTTTCGGACTATTTAGCAGGACGTGTGCATGGCATAACAGATAACATTATCAATAACTCTCACCCATAAAAGCTTCTCACATCAGTGATCCTGGATCCTGACATAGCTCACCAAAATAAAAAGCAGCCGTCCTCCGCATGGTTTGCACACCGAAGGCTCGTTATGTGTGCATTCCTGGAGGATTTCTCAGCAGTCAAAGGGTGGAAATCACGGGGTTGACAGGTGGGTTTGGACCACCTTTCGGTGCATAAGAGACTTGTCCCCTCAGCATTTTATTGTAAACAGAACTTTGCATTTTTTCAAAAGTTCTAAAGGCAGTAAAAACAGAATCGCACTGCCATCCCTATTAGATCTACAAATGCACTGCTAAAAGAGGTAGCCTAAAAGTAGAAAAAGAACACTAATGTTAAGAGAAAAATCCCAAAAAGTACTTTTTACTCATTTAAGACATCTTGAATTAAGATACCAAAATATAGAAATGAAGAGTTCATCACAAGCATTAAACATGGAAAAATAAACTTTAAAAGCTGACTGTTAGATAGAATTACTTCAGTATTAAGTGTATTTTTGCAGGTTCTACGTGAATGATTTATGTTTTGAGTTATTTGTACCTAATTGCAGTTCTTTTTGATGACAGTGACAAAAAATAGTACAATAAATGCAAATTACTCCTTTTAAAGGAAAATGTTAACAAAATAAGAAAACCATTTTAGTATAATTTGGTCCATCTTAATAAACTCTTATAATATCTAAAGCAAATGCGTTTTAGTACATACAGTGTACATTCACTTATTTGCGTTTCTTTCACGTATTCACTGATTTTTTTTTTGTTCAGTCACGTGACTCTTACAGTTTGTCACAAAAACTCTGACAACTCAAGACACTTGTATGAACCTTTCGGTCCGAAGGAGATGCTGCAGTGCTGAGGTGTATCTCCGCTCCCGTTGGCTACCCGGCCTCCTCTCTCCATGCCCCAGCATGGAGAAATGGCATCAGCTGACACAGAAGGAGAATCTTGATATGCTGAAGAACATAATCGTGGAGGATAATTCTCATCCTGAGCAGTTGTTTATTATTTGATTAAGGAGGAAGCGTGCGCTCCCGATTTTAAGGCATAGAGAGACAGAGTGACATTCCTCATCTGCGTTGCTGCTGTTCAGTCTTTTGTTCTGATTTTAAAAAAAGCTATTTATGTTAAGCAATACCCCAGTGTTCTTTAAAAAATATTTTTACAAAGTTTGATCGGAAGTGTTTTTGATGAGTATGGATTGCTGGCGGACATTTTTTGGCCGCGGGGGTATTCTCAGATTCTGGGTACATGCGGATGTCTCCAGCCTCTAACCCCCACGAATAAGGCAGGGAATACTGTAAGTCAAATTTTTTTGTTTCCTCAATGTTGACAATGAATTCTAGTCTAATATTCGGGAAATTTTAAAATAACATCCTTAAAACTGTTGACCAGAGATTATCCTCTCCTGCCCCAGGTGGAGGAGTTTAAATATCTTGTGGTCTTGTTCACGAGTGAGGGAAGATGGGAGCGTGAGATTGACGGGCTGTAACGCTTCATCGTAGTAAAGGGAGAACTAAATTTACCGGTCAATCTTTGTTCCAGTATTCACCTATGGTCGTGAGCTCTGTAGGTTTTGAACAAAAGAATGAGGTCCCAACTGCAAGTGACTGAAATGAGGTTCTTCTGTAGGGCGGCTTAGATATAGGGTAATTAGCTCAGTCACCCGAATCTCACCCCACATCCAGAGGAGCCATTTGAGGTGGCTCGGGCATCTAGTCCAGATGCCTCCTGGACGCCTACCTGGGGAGGTGTATCCCAATGGGCGGAAGACCCAAGACACGCTGAAGAGACTATGTCTCCTGGCTGGCCTGGGAACGGAGTCCCCTAGGAGGAGCTGGAGGAAGTGAGAGGGAAGTCTGGGCATTTTTGCTTAGACTGATCCCGGATGTGCGGAAGAATATGGATGGCATTCTTAAAATTGAAACCACAAGTAATTTGAGGGGTTTTTTTTAGCCTTCTATCAAGTTTTTCTTTTATCAAGAGGATGGAGCAAAAGGATTTTCACCCATTTTAATAATATTTTTATTTCTAGATTCTAGCTCTTAATAAGACAAAAAAATCTCAACCTTTGAAAGAAGTTGAAGAGAATAGATGATTTAAAACAACTTAAAACTTGGTCAAATATCTTGAAGTATTTTTAAGTATTGTATAATTTGTAGTGCAAAGCTCAGGGAAGCGTATCTTTAATTTTTTTTAACATAACTGTAAAAAGGCTAATTTAATATTATTTAATATTTATTGTTTTGTTCCTTCATTGTCTTGTGGTTGATATGAAATTTAGGAAAAAATCCTGACTCTCCACAATTATCAGGAACTTCTGAAACTGTGTGCACTTGGCTTGATTGACGTGAATTCACGGAGCAGCTAAACTGTTAAATCTTACAACTTTTGGACATCCCCACAGTTTTGACAGATGTGTTCGCCCATGCATGAGTCAGCAGATGATGGCTGAATCATCCCCGGATGTCTCCAGAGATTGTTCTCAGACGGATCTGACCGCGTCACCGTTCCTTAAATGCAGCCAAACCTGACATGTATTAACCTCCCATTCCAGCGTTCCCACTCGTCCTGTGATTAATTATGGATTTACTGTCTCGGGTTCAGGAAATGCTCTGCAGCAATGTGGAGTCTGGAAAAGCGGTGTTGAAAAACTTACAGCGGTCGCCTAAATTAAACTCTACACGATGACAAATCAGAGTGCCTGCTATGACAGGCTTGTTGTCATACCTTTGCAGTTGGGTTGGCAGCTGCTGCTGGAAGGAAAATATTGTTCCTTGTATTTGGATTTCTTTGCTCCTTAAACATGTATACATTTGCTGAATCTTCTAACAATCTCTTCTTTTTTTATATGTGTCGTAAGTGTTGGCTGCAGATGCAGAATCTGACGAAATAGCTGTCAGCATATTAATGTTTTGTCCTTTTTATGTTCTGTGTTTGATTTCACAAATCAGTTTAATTAGCCTGAAATGGGGTTTGTGGTGAGAGGATCTGTTTAAAGCCACTCTAATGAGGTTTAAGTGCGCTGGCATGAAAGAGGGCTGCTTCTTCGGGCAGAATGCCACTCTCTTTTTCTTCCTCTCCCCGGTCTGGGACTCTCAGTCAAACAGCAGCGTCGTAATTTAGTCACTTCCTCTCTAATATGATAAGCTTTTAATAAAAAGTCAGCAAAAAAGCAATATACATCTATCTGGTGAGCATTGTTTATGGCCTCGGCAGTGTGAAGTTTTGTTTGTGAATATCATATTTGGCTTCTCTGCATTTTGCTGTGCTCAGGCAGCAGTTATCCTGGAGTTATTGAGCATGTGTGAATCTGATATCTACAGCTCGTTCACATTCTCCTGCCAACAATGTGCATTATTCATGGCGTCAGAACTACCTTTTTATGTGCATGCCTTTTAAGCTCGCGCAGCGTCATGGAGCGGCAAGGAAAATAAAAATATATATATAACTGGGAGAAGAAACTGCTGGATCTCCATCATGTGAAGCGCTCAAGGCTTGTGGCTGGAAACGGGTCCGTCCTTGAAATGCAGAGCTGATGTGCATTTTGAGCAGAGGACGTTCCTCCTGTGTGTTCCCTCGTTTTCAGAGTTAAGTTTGTCTTGATTAGAGCGCTGAAAGCCAATAAGCTGTGTGTGAAGAAGGTCAAGGGATGAATTAGTGAGGATCACCATAGATACCCTGTTTGTCTGTGTAACAGGAGATCTTCTGCCAATTAACCCAATTAAAACAGGAGGGCAGTGATGCCTGTGAAGTGGACTGGTGCAAAAGAATCTTGGAAGTTTTTTTTTTCTCCCCGACTTGTGTAGAAACAGCAACCCTGCGAGGTGTTTATCTGAACTCAGCGTGAACCTCTCCAGATCAATACTGTAAGTGTTGCATTTAATGGGTTGAGGATATAATTCTGTATTAAGAGCCGGGCAGAGTGCTTTAATTCCGAGCTGCGCCTCCTTGTAAGAGCATCATTTCAGGGTTATTTAAGATTCTGTCCACCCCGGTTTTGAAAGCGCAGACTTGTGATCTTCCATCACATTAGTCGAGGTTTCATCAGTTAATGACACGAATTCCACACTTCTCTCAAACTCTTATTAATTTAAACACAAGCGTCCCTCTTGGCCAAAATGTGCAGCTCAGTTAAGCAGTCATCTGTTCGTTTTGGCACTAGTGTGGATTAACGTGGGGGGGTTGGAGCCGACGGGGAGGGAAGAATGAAAGCAAGTGGGGGCCCTCTTCCATACAATGCTGTATCTTTGTGCTGCTTCATGGATGTGACACAGAAAGACTATGGTCTCGCCTAGTGCTGCTTTTCTTTTTCCTCCTCTTCCCCTTCATCTGCTTCATCCACTGCGGGGGCTGCGAGAGGTACCCGCACCATCTATGTTTTATTTAACAAGCCTCGCTTTCAAAGCCGACGCAAACTTCTGTTCCCCTGTCTTTTTAATGCATCTGTCAGTTCTGCAGCTTTCCTCGTTATTGAGTGATATTAAAACTCCCTCCATTCTCCGAAGACGCGTGCCACCTCAGACTGTATGTATGTGCGCGTAATTAGATAAAGCCGGGAGGCGCAAGAAGCATCCCGGTGGCTGGAAAGACTTCCGCGTAACTCCTGGCCCCCAGATGCCCCATACCTGCAAATATTACCATGACGCTTTGTCCTCCTTCTTAAAATGCCTCCCTCGCTACAGAATGAAATCAAGAATTTAAAAGGAAAAAAACAACACACTCAATCTGACATAAACAGGATTTTGTCAAACGTGGTCCAAAGAAAAATCTAGCTTGAGCATTTTACTTCATTCTTCAGGCTTTAAGAGCAGCAATTTTCCCTTCCCTTCTTTAGAATAGCTCTTCAGTGTTAATGTTCCCCACAAAAGTAGTATTTAATGTTATTTCTTTAAGCATGAAAAAGTAAGGATTTCACATTAAATTGTTACGTAAACACTGCAAATAAAAATTAGTTTTTTAAACATATTCTTGTGGCATTTTCCTGATGATAAATGCCTTATCTGCTGCTGATTACCTGGATCAGGTGTGCTTGGCCAATAAGGAGCTTCAATGGCAGGTTGGTTGGAGAACATGATACCGGCCCTTGAGGACTGACTTTGGACACCCCTGCTCTAAACTGTACGGATGGATTGCTCCAATATTGTGCATCACTTTTGTTGCACCTGTGGGGGTGTGAGGGGCTATGAACTAGCGGAAGAGCGTGTAAATAGAGAGCATTCAGCAATGGGGAGAAGAACTATGGAACCAGTTGCCACTAACTTTTCGAGAGGTCACACTTTTGGAGAGTTTTAAAACTAAACTCTTCCTCCACTATCGGCTATAATATCTGCCTAGCTGCTTTTTTATCATGTAAATTCACCTCGGAGATAAGTTTTTAATGAACTAAAGGTGCTCTGCACGAACTATGTCCTGGAAAATGATGCCTTTTATTTTTATTTGGGATACTTCTTCTTTTCCTTTCGGCTTTTCCCTTCAGGGGTCGCCACAGCGAATCAGTTTCCTCCATCTAAGCCTGTCTTCAGCATCCTCCACTCTAACACCAGCCACCTTCATGTCTTCATTCACTGCATCCATAAACCTCCTCTTTGGTCTTCCTCTAGACCTCTTTCCTGGCAGCTCTAGACTCAGCATCCTTCTACCAATATATTCACTGTCTCTCCTCTGAACATGTCCAAACCATCTCAGTCTGGCCTCTCTGACTTTATCTCCAAATTTATTTTTATTTGGGATAAAAACTGCATAATCAAAATTAACAGACAAATGGGAACACTGACAGTAAATCAAATAATCAATACATCAAAAAAATCAAAATAATATTGTAGTTGAACTTAAATTTTGCCAATTTTCTCAATTTTCTTAGTTTTCCTTAAATAAAAAATATTAGTCATTCGACAAAAACCAATATTAGAGACTTTGGGGTCTTTTTAGTGGTTATAATCTTTTGCATCAAAGAGAATTCCCAACTTTTATATATACAGTGGTGGACAAAAGTGTTGGTAGCCCTCAGTTAAAGAAGGACAAACCCACAATTCTCACTGAAATCACTTGAAACTTACAATAACAAGTAACAATGAATATATATATATATATTTAATTAAACAATCAAAATCAGCCATCAATTTTGAATTGTTGATTAACATAATTATTTAAAAAAAAAAAAAACTAATGAAACATGATGGTACCTCAATAAAAAGTTGAAAACTATTTGACCAGAGTGACATGATTAACTCAGGTGTGTCCTTTAATTGACATCACAGGTGTTTTATTTATTGTTACTTTTGTAAGTTTTGAGTGATTTCAGTGAGAATTGTGTGTTTGTCCTTCTTTAACTGAGGGGTACCAACAATTTTGTCCACGTCTGTATATATATTTTCACCAACTTTCTGTTTAAAAAAATAATTTAATAAAACAGTGTAATTCAGTATCAGGTTAAAGCATTATATGTTTCATAAAACTCAAAAGTGTTGTTTTAATTCAAGATTTCTATTTTTTTCTAACTTGCACAAACAAGGTTTTTCATTATAACCAAAGTTAGTTTAACTGAAGAGCTAAACCTGGATAAAGCACATCCTTTGAGTACCTTTCTGGTCCTCCGTCGGGGAGGGGAATCTTCCTGGTGCGTGTCTCCGCTCAGGTTCCTGTACAGTTAGTGCGTGACAGCTATTGTTCAGCGCGGTCTGTGACACGGGACTCGGGTTGTTTTCGCCTCGAAAAAGGGAAAGAAAACAGTTCGGCTTCATGGCCTTGTGAGCAGTTTGTGTTGTTTAAATGGATTCTGCTGCCATATCTGCCACACCAGTCTCAGGTCATCCTCTGAGAAATGGGCCGCAATTTTCCGCCAAGAGCGAGGCGTGGCACCTCAAAGAGCAGCACGTGTAACCGTCCACCAGGACGCTAAGGAATCGGGTGGAAATTCTAGGTAATGGAAGCAGTCCTTCACATTGCCTGATGCTCACAGAGGGCTTTATGTATTTTATGAATAAAGATTTTCAAAGATGTTTTAACCCTTTAATTCTAGAGCTTTCGCTTCGGTGTTTAGATCCCTTCAACTAACATAACTCTTCAACCATTTACTATATTAACGTAATTTTGGTGGATTCTGAAGCGGAGAAAAGCAGTTTTGCGTTATTATACAACATTTTACATCAGTAATGTATTGCACCTTGATACAAAGCAGAAACATAAAAAGCTGCTTTTCTCTGCTTTAGAATCGGCTGACTCCTGTGTAGACCAGAGCTGCTCATTCCTGATCATCTAGATCTACCACACTGACTGTTTTCCAGATCACCAAACCCTGCTAGCTGCTGATTAACTAATCCAGATGTCTCCAAATTCTGATTGAGTGAACTCACCTACTCCAGGTAATCAACAGCAAACTGTACAGGAAGATCTGGAAAACAGGCAGGATGGTAGGTCTCTAGGGCCGTGAATGAGCAGGCCTGATACAGACAAAGAGTTACAGTATACAAGAGCGGGTGTCTTTAGGTGTTGCTGAAGACATTTTCAGTATTTTACTACGCTCACACCAGGCTAAATTAGATAAAGCGGGTAGGCTCTAGAGCGTCCAGTGGCTTGAAAGGCTTGTGGATAACTCCTGTACCCGGGATGCTCCATACCTCGCAATGTTGCTATGGAAACATGGGTTAGAGCGACCACTTTTAATGATAAGTTTATGTTAACGCACATTTTGCACGTTTCTGGCTTCCATGTTCTAAAAGTCTTACACTCATCACTAAAGTTTTTTAGTCTGTTTTCTGGCTCTACGTACGAAACCTGCAGCAATTTATACGCGCATCAAAAGTTAAAAAGTTTTGACATTTTGCACCAAGCTTCTTCCATCTGTGAGTTCATGCACTAGTATCTAGTAGTGACAGACCTGTGTGAACACTATCCTAAAAGCATATTCTTGATTGCTCCACACATGCCCGGTGTATATGTAAAAGTAGAGTTAAAACTCAGTCCTAATATCTCTATATGGCTTTCATCACTCATCAATCTACTTCTTTTATGAACGTTAGTCATCCAAGAACTGAATAGAAAGATTAGAGTCTAGTGGTATTGTAGTACACAACCATAAAAAACAAACAATTTTTCTGCAGAATGACTAGAAATAAAAGTAAAATCATCAGGAGGCCCCTTAAAATGTACAAAACATAAAGTTTCTAGCTAATGGAGGTTTGTTCTCCGCTGAGCTCTGATCTGAAAATCATTGGCGGGAAAACCAGAGGAGACGCTTCAGTAAAAGCCGTATAGAAAATATATCAACTTATCTGCAATGTTTGAAGGCAGAGAGTTCATGCATCAAATATTGACTAGCTATTGAGTATATAAAGTTTGAGCTTTCATTTATTTTTGCTTTTATCTTAATAAATAAATAAAAGAATTGTTTCACTTTCTGCTGTTTACAAGAAGTTTTGCACAGAACTGTATATGAACGCGTGTTTAAATATTAATGAATACAGAACTCTTCCTTCATACATTTGTGTTTGATTTACCAGGTTTAAGCTGGAAAAGACACTTTTGTAGCAATAAAGCCGATCAACTTCATGTCGAGTTTTCTCGCAGAGTGAACATTTAACCAGCGTGCCGCCACAAACACATTCCTCTCCTTCATGTGAGGAAAAACTCTCCAGCTTTCCTCATCTGACAGCCCTGATGTGCTCCGCAGAGCCTTTCATGAGAATTTTGTACATCGTGAACTCTTGTTGAATGATTACAATTTATTCATTTAACAAGACAGAAACTTTTAAATAGTCTGAGACCAAGATTCCTTAAGTGAGGAGACTTATTTTAGGTGATCCTCCGTGGCGGCGTGTCACCGTTTTGTTTGAGGGTTATAATGTCAGAGATGTTATGCTAAGAAAGGGTGATGAATATTTAGCCGCTCCCAACCCTTTTGATAAACTTTGCATGCATCAAAGGGGTTGTCTCCTGTGACAATTTCACAAAAAGAAATTAAGCTGAAGTGAGAAAGAAAAGGAAACGTAGAGGCGTGTGGCAAATGATCAAAAGACGTTCAATTCCATCGCCGAGATCTAAGGCCTGACATTGATAAGGAATAAAAAGAATAAAACTGTGACAGGACACAGAGGACCTGCCTCATATTTTTACATACACAGAAATCAGTAGCACATATGCTGCACGGATCCTCATTTGTAGTAGAACTATGCAGCTGTTTCCTATATTTCCAGTTTAAAGAAATTAAAGTGATCAAAATATTTGGATTCGGAATTTTGACAGTAAAGTCGGGTGTGTAGTGTTGTTTGGCCAACTGAGCGCTCAACACACAAACTACATGGAGTCTGCAGAAGTGCTAACAGCAAGCTGAAACTGGTTAAGTGAATAATGGAACCAAACAGAGACATGTCTGGAGAGTTAAAGTGCACAGATAGTCAGGCAGTGCTCTTGCACGCTGCTGGGGTCTGGAGACAGAGTGGATATTCCAGCGAAGCATCTCATGAATCCTTTATCAGTGTGTTTGAACATTGATCGGATTGAGTATTAGCCCAAAGGCTGGACTCTGCTTTGGAGGAGAGTACAAAATCCAAGTTCTCTCATGTGAGCATGCCATGAGGCAACACAGAACATCCGTGAGACAAAAGAAGCAGAAAAAAGGTTCAGCAAACTTTCTGTTAACATACTTCCCAATAACGCTAGTTTCCTTCCTTCACCTTGTTTTTCTGTGCAACCCTTCAACTTACCAAGTTTTGTTTCGCCAAACTACTCTACTGTCGTCGGGAATGACTTGTCACAGACGACAGTCTCTCTGACTTTAAGACCCACTCTGATCATCTTTTAATCTATTTTAAAAGCGTTCCCAAGTGGTCTTATAACCCTTTATAGAGCTCTCATTGAAATACTATGGAGGCCTTACCATGAAAATTCAAATTTTTTAGGTTTTAAAGCAATTTTACTGTTCATTCATATTGCATAACAGTACAGCATTTATAATATATTTCTTATAACTAAACTACAACTTTATAAACTACACAAATAGAACAAAAGTCAAGGACAGGACTGCTCATTCATGGAAAAAAAATAAAGCGGTTACGCTGACTGTTAAGCCAAAGGAGGACCCTGCAGACCACGTTTGACCTTACGATTTTAACTTTCCTACTGCACTATATGCAGGTCTGACAGTTGGCATATACGGGAGCCTTTAAGAGGAAACCGGTAGAAGCGACAGCCTCATGCGGTGTGGGATCTGTGGTGAGCGTTGGCTGAAAATTTCACACATTAAAACGGTTATCAAAGGGTCACAAACTGGCAAAAGATCCAAGTTTCCCTATTTATAGCAAAAATATATCTATTAAAACTACCCACCAATAGTTTTTTAGGATTATAAAAACAATTGGTAATATTAGAACATAATACCCTTAGTTGTATTTCGTTTTTTAAATCACGGAGATCATTAGCATGTCTTATTAGGTGGACAGGGCACTTGTCTACAAATAGTCACTTCTAATGAACTCCTGTTTTTAGGTGATCGAATATGGTGCCTGTTTTTTGTTTCCACAGATCTTCCACAATAAATACAAATGTCATCACTGAGCACAACTATTCAACAGTTTCATAAACTTACCTTGATTAGTTTAGAAGAAATGATCAGAAATGTACAGTGAGTTTGGAGAATTTTTTTTAAATTCTTGACTCAAGTGAGTCTCTGCTTATTGGTTGAATACCAAAGCTATGCGATCTGTGTTAAAGGGTAATCTTTTCTGAATGTCTGAGTAAAGGTCACATGGTTCTTGACCTCATTGAGACACAGGAGGGTAGCCATTTGTAAAGTGTGGCAGAAATGATCAAATACTTGCCCTAGAAAGGGTTTTAATTATGATTATGTTGTTTTTTTTTTTTGCCAAAATCCGAACACCTGGGTCGTTTTCTAGGACAAAGTTTCTGCAGAGCGGCAGGAATTTACTAGAAATCTGTCTCTGAGTTGTGGATGGGTTTAGCAGTTCAGTTATACTAACTTCAGTTGTAATGAAACACCTTGTTTGTTTAGGTTGGGACAAACAGAATTTTAAATAAATGCAGCAGATTTGGAGATTACAGAACATGTTTTACCATAACCTGTCATAGAATGAAAATGTGTCACATTTTTTGACAAAAAGGGGACGCATCAGAGTGGGGCGTAGCAGGGAGCTTTTCTGGGACACAACTACAATCTTTTTCCAACATTTTTCTTCTGTTCTTGAAAAAGTAAATACTCAGAAAAGCAATTTTAAGCGTAATTCTCTTTATTTATGTCCTCTATCATGCAAAAATAGCCACAAGAACATGTTGAAAATGCCAAAAAACATAATTTTCTTCTGAGTGGGTCTTTAAAGAAGTAATGTCAGACTCTGAAGAGCATTAGGTGTGATGTTCCGTCTGAGTAACTCATTTGAATGCAGAATGACTCTGTGTGAGATATGAAATGATGATTCACGCATCACACATGGGTTAACTAGTTATGCACAGTCATTAGCACAGGAAACCGGCTGATTGGCGATGCAGCTGAGAAATATCAACAGCTACTTACAGCTGTTTACTGACCAGTTCTCTAATCGCGTTATTCCCTTTTCCGGCGGTCTAGGAGAAACTTCCGCTGATTGCTGTGTCGACACTTTCTAGTATGTGTTGGAATTTGTGTCTGTGTGGAAGTGAAGCCTGTCGACTTGTTCCAGGTTGGGCCCGGCGGTGGTGGTGGCTTTTGTCTAAACAGGTGCAGTGATTCATTCTGTCTTTGCTCCTCTCAGTGGTGCTGCTGCGTGGAGACTCTCCTACTGTGACTGTTTAATTAGGCACCAGTGTCTGTGTCAGTGTTTCAGCGCCGGGGCTGCTCAACTCCCTCGATGACAAACTGTCGCCACAGAAACGCATCCGCTTCGAGCTCAGATCCGCCGATGCCGAGAGGCGGCTGGAAGAGTTCAGGCGGCAGCGGAGGGGGGGTTGAGCAGCTTCCAGCTTGGATACCTTTTTCAGTTTTGAGCTGGGGGAAACATAACATCATCTACGACGGCCTGGCTTCTCCTTTTGGCATAAATATGAAGTGAATAATGGTGCACGGGAGCTCCTCGCCTCCAAATGACGCTCTGAATATCAAAAAGATTGATCAAGGACTTTGTTAGGTGCATCACTCGAACATTATGCATTCAATACAGTCGTTCTTTGTGGCTGTGTATGTATATATAAAGGACTCTGACATTTACAAGCTTTACTTTTCCTGTTAATATTTTTTTTTTTTTGCTGCTCACACTTTTTTCTCTTCTAGCCTACAGAGCTGACTTTAGAACACCCTATGCCTGCTGGCAGATTGCATCTCCACAGAAACCAAAGTTTACAGCTCATGCACAATTCATCTTCTGCGAAGAAAAGAGGGACAAAGTTATTCCACTGATTGGAAAAATTCTGACATGAAAAATTAGCAGAGGCAGGCTGCCCCCAATTCAGGCAAGATTGCTAATTTTGGGACTGTTCATTTGGATGCACAAGAATATTTTATCTCCAGAACTTCAAGCAGATTGCAGATCCGGCATACTTCTATCCATCCAGCCTTCGTCAGAACTCGCTGAATCCCCCTTTGGGGGTCACGAAATTGCTGGAGCCTATCCCAGCTACTGTTGGGTGAAGGCAGGGTACAACTTGAACATGTTGGCAGTCTGTTGCAGGGCCACATGCTCACATGCGCACTGGGAGACAACTCGTTCTACGGTCACAAATACAACTGCCGCTGTGTGATGGGAACGCATCGGCAGAATCTTTAAATTTCATGCCGTCGTCTGATTTTTTTTTTTTTTTTTTTGAAAAAGTTGGTGGCATGGTCATAAATGTAGACAGGGTCCAGAATGACCCACTTTTTCTTAAACCCTCGGACTACCTTCGATGGCCAGTGACACTTGATATAATCGGCTTCCATTCGGAGAAATGTATACATCATTCAGTCAGAGCTGCTGCCAGTCGGAGATTCAGCCTGCCACAAACATGTGGCCGCCCAGCTGTCTCCCGATTTTGTCATCCCCGCCTGTCACTAGATTGGCACCACACGACCTACTAATGTGCTGGGTGACCACTGAATGTCATCTTTTAGAAAAAAATCCAAATTTGATGATAAACTTGCATTTAGGTCATTGCGCTGTGGCATTGTGAGATATGTGACCGTAGTCTTAATGCCTTGTTTCTGCTAAACAGTCCAGACCATTTTTGGTCCCCCGTTGGTTCTAGGTCCATAGAAAAATGGAATGGACCAGTTGTTACTAAATGAAATCCATTGATTGGTGGAAAAGTATTAGAACAACAGCAAGCGCTTTTCCCGACTCAAGATCCAAGCTGAAAGTTTTGTCCTGTTTCAGCTGTATTCATCTTTGCCTCCTGCAATCTTCTTTCAGAAATGTTAAATTGTTTGCATTCAGTATTCCCCCTTATTCGCTGGGTTAGGGACCGGAGACCCACCGAATCTCCGAATCCGCTGTTATGATGCTCATTCATTCATGCATTCCTTCATTCATTCATCATGTTATGATGCACAGCTATGTCATCGGCCTACACCCTGTATGCGACTTGATGGTCCAACACTCAATGATAACACTCACTTGAAATGTCCGGACCATCCGGACAGAAGCAAACTGGTCCGGTCCGGACCGCTCAGTGGAAATGAGGTTTTAGAGACACCAATAATTCTTTGAAGCCTTTTTTTTTCTTTTTGGACTGGTAGAGAATGCCAGAGTGCCCAAGGAGAACATGCAAACTCCCAGCTGGGATTTGAACCAGGGTCTTCTCGCTGTGAGACAAGAACGCTAACCACAACGTCATTGTGCACCCCTAAACTTCTAAATTTAGCTATTTTTTTCATATCAGTGTTTGCATTCACCCTTGTTAATAGGAATACATAACTTTACATGTTGTCAGATTGGGCCTTTTAACAAACTTTATTTCAATCTAATCTTTTCTTGATCAAAGTTGTCATATTTTTCAGTTAAAAGCTAATCAACAAAAAAAATCACAAAAGAACAAATGTGGAGAATACCACAGAGTGAGCTCTGGTTTTAACAACTTTGAAAGGTTATTAGGTCCAGGTATAATTTGTTAAGAACAAGTCTTTATCCCATAAAAAGATTTTTTAAAAGTTTAAAAAAGATAAATTTGGTGGTTTTTCCTTGATATCACACTTGACTGGTTTTATTTTTTAAGGTCAGGGGTGAAAAAACTTCAGTGTTTTATAAGAATATACTCTCTATTTGTGCCACATTTCTGCCACTTTCTGTTAAGACTTGTTATTCGGAAATCATGAGTATCCTCTAAAAGTACTTCCTCATCGCTTTTTTTTTTTTTTTGCCTGACGTTGCCTCAGCTAACACACCGACTTTGATTGTAAGGAGTGACCACGGGGCAAACCCCGCTGCCAGCATGTGTCACTTCTGAGAAAAGGATAAACCAGAAGATTAAGTAATCCCCCCAAATTGGAGCTCTTGTTAACATCATTAATCTCAAATTGTCTCACTTTTCTTTGTCTCCCCTTCTCTCTCCGTCTCCTTCTTTCTCAGGTCTACATCCCCTGCAGAACAGCTATTGTCCTGGCCAACGAAGAGATAGATTACTGTTATTAGAAGATGATTGTTTCCACAGAGACCAGGATTGAGAATGGATTCCTAACTCAAACTGAGCGTTAACAGTCACCTTCATCTTAAAGTGTCAACCTTGAACACCAGCCAAACCTGCCTTTTGTGTTGGAGCCCTTTTTTTTTTTTGGTCTTAGTGGGAGGTTAAAGAGGTTGGTAGAAGAAGAAAAAGAAATTCAAGATTGCGGGCTTTCAAGTACCATCTGCAACCTTAGACACTGTGTAACTCGACTTGTACGGTCCATTTGGGAAGCGTCCAAGCAAACAGCATCTACGTCCTGAAACAACAACAACCTCTGAGTCCATCCTGAACTGACCTGTAACTGTTTGTGGGTTCAGTTTGTACCTTAAATACGTGACTGGCAACTCTGGCCTGGAAAAGCAATACCGTCACTTCTCCTTTATTTGAATGAATTCAGTCAAGGTTTTGTGTCGAATAAAAACACACTTAGCAGTATTAACTCATTGTGTCCTGGTACGTTCACATGACAAACACTGTATACGAATAAATTGTCATTTGCACAAAGTAAAAAACTGCCTTGAATTATTTTGTTTTTATTGTCTGGTCAAAGAAATTCTATTTTTGCAGCTTTTAGGAATGTTAACCCTTTAACATCTGAGGCATCACCGGTTACACTTAAAGGGTAACCAAACCCTCAATCAACCTTTTTTTGGCTGTTGATCTCTATAAATGGGGCTTTTAAAGTGCGGTCTGTTAGTCAATGCCAAATTTTTGATAAATTAAAATAAAATTGTTTCATTCTTGGGGCCTTATGTAAACTATTTATTGGAAGTGGACGCTTAAACAAGGATTTCCAACTCCTGTGTAAACATAGCATAACATTACCAATGGAACAAAAAATGCAAGAAATATTGGAGCTTTTCAGCCGTACAATTCTGATCCAGATGGACTTTTAAAATAATATTAAAAAATAATAATAGATGAAATAAAAAAAGATTTATCTTTTTCTAAAAATACCTCGAGGCTCCGTAAAAAATTGAAGTAAAAAAAATATTGAAGTAAAAAGTTAAAATAAATTACAAACTAGAACTGATTCTCTAAAAATTATAGTTTAAGAAAAACATTTTGGTTTGTAACTGGTGAAAATTGGATTGCAAATGTTTATTTTTTCTTTTTCTAAGTGGTGAATTAACAAAAAAAAAATTCTATTTACTAATAGAATACTAATGTGCATCAGTTACTATCTGGTGCGCATCCATTACTAACCAGAATTTTTTTCTCTTTTTATTTCAATTAAAAAAAAAAAAAAAAAAAGTTTTCCTCAATTTTCCTTTAGAGGCTCCGTACCTTGGGGAGTAATCTAAATGTCTAAATGTCTTTCTAAATGTTCCCTCTGCAGGGTTGAACAGGCAGTTAAAGGGTTAAAAACTGTGTTATTGATTCACTTTAATTTAAATAAAGAAATACAGAGAAATATAATTTACGATTTAATTTTCTTTATATACGTTCCTTATTATCAGAGAAATCCCACAAAAACGTTTTAAAAACACCAAGAAAAATTTCTATCAGAATGGGTTTTAAGATGTTTGTTGCTATAAAATCCTTTTAAATAGCATTGTGGGTCTGCTGTAGAGAATACAATCGTCTTTTTAGGCTAATTACTGCATTTTTTCTTTCAAATTCATCTTTTTTTTCTCTGCAGTTAAACTGTTGAGCCTTAAATTTGACTAAACTCTTCAGCCTGAAACGGCGTACAGTACATTGACACTGATGATCAGCGCACTCCTTCGTGTGAGAGGAGGGAATGTCGCAGGTACGACTCACACTCTTGACTACTGTGAGAAGTTGTGATTTATGTGCGGCGCGCTCATTAGGTACCCCAGCCGTTCCCCGGGGAACGTTCCAGCAAAACACAGAAACGGCCTAAATTCTCAGAAGGTGACATGCGTCTCTTTCAATTAGTTCCGACTTTTGTGAGTTTTGTCCCGATATACTCGGCTAAAGGGCTCAAAGAGCGCCTGCGACGCTGAAACGTGAGAAGGTTATTGATTACCTAAAATGTGGCGAGAAGTTTCTGGGACAAAAATGTCCCCAAATTTGCACACAGTTTCAGATGTGCTTCCGGCGCTGAAAACACCATCCTTGCTGCTTGGATCTGGACGTCACATTTTATCACAGCGGCATGGATGGAAATAAAACAAAGGGTGATTAATTTTCTTTTTATTTACCGCCATGAGTGCTGTGATCCACACCTCCAGCGTCAGCGCAGACTTTCATTTAAGCTGTGGATTGTAGCATATGGCAGGTTTTGATCTTTCTTGCCTGCAGCTGAAGCAACGGCATTTATATTCAAGGCCATCCTTCTGTGTTTAGTCAAAAGCATCATGAACATCTTTTTTTTCTTTTAAACATTTATAAAAAAAATAAAAAAGAGAAGCAAAGACTCTGTGCACAGCGTTAGAAGATCACCCTTCATTCATAACGAGCAGCACTGGAATTGGTGTTTAATCACCCCTCATCTGACCCAATGTCGTTGTCACTTTACCTCAGCCACAATGAATTGTCTGCATTTGTTCCTGGACGAAATATTGATGTCTGATGCACTGTAACTGTTTCAGCAAATTTCTTTCATTACTGCTAATGATAATAAATCAGAGGCTGTCAACTCACTGGAATGTGGATGAACCGAGGGTGCCGTCTGACTGCTGATACAGTCCTGTAAGTGAGAGGTGTCGCCGGGGTACTGACGGACGAACTGGCTTCGTATTTAGCTTCTAACATGTTAAAATGATTTGTATTATTTCAACATTAGCTTCCACATTTGCACATTTTTTGCAGTTACTAGTAAAGTGATCAAATCATTTAAGACCACTTTTGTCCATAAATTTTGACTCAGTTTAACCCAACAATGTATCTAAAATTACCACACAAAAACAGTTCTTGAATTATGCTGTTTCTAGCCAAAACCAAAATACCTCTGTGGTTTTCTGGTACATAGTTTCTGCAGAGCAGCAGGAATTCTTTAAAAAGCTGTCTCTGATTTCTAGGTGGGAATGTTGGCCTGGCTACATTTCACATCATCCCTTTGTTTACACGCTCTCCCGCTAGCTTAAAACCATTGACTGTATAAAAGAACTGGACTGAGTGACCCCTCCCTTCTTGTGTTCCAAATAAGAAGTACCTGCTGGTCCCAAAAAGCCAAAATCCCATAGGCTATGTCCGAATTCCTATATCACTAAATAGTGCATTCGCCATTTTGTAGTGCTGTCTGAATCAATAATTCCAAAATCGAGTACCATAGAAATTTCTCAGAAGACCTTGTGAAAAACCAATCTACATTGGCGAATTTAGACTGCAATAAATTACAAATTAAAAAATGTGTTTAAATGTAATTTTTTATTAAACCATCGACATCTTCATCATCAAAATACAGTAAAGTCATAAATAGACGTCATAAAATGCTTGTGTTGATTAGATTTTCACATTGTGAAATTGGTGATGTCATACTTTTAAAACCCAGGGAACTAGATAGTCCTGCACTATATAGTTTTATAGTACTTGGGGAATAGGGTTGGAATTGGGATATAGCCATACACTTCAACTGAGAAACAGTTATTACTCAGTCATTCTATTTGTCATAATAACACATCACATTTTTTTGCGATCCAATGTCGGTTAAGTGGAGAAAATGTTTTTCAGGCTGCGAGAGATGTCTGTGTTTGTTCAGCCTTCTCAAAGAAGAGCCTGCTCATCAGAAATGTTTGGAGTTTATCTTTGGGAGCGCGCGACAGACCACCCAACAACTTTTTATCTGTGACTGCAACTTCACTGTTTAAATAACTTTTGCTAGTATCAAAGTGGATTGTCGGGGAGATTGTTCCTCAGAGTTGGCGCCAATCCGACAATCAAACCTGATGAAGATGCACGACCCAAAGTGTAAGCTTCCACAACAAGTGCGTGTATCTTTCAAAAGTTCTGTTTGTTTTCATGAGCGGACACGCACAGACATGCTGAGGAGGCAGGTTCTAGGTTGATGCCATAATTTGGGCGTCACTCATAAGGAGCTGATGGCGAGTCTAAAAAAATAACTCTTATTTCCTAGTACCAAATGTAATATATGATCATATTCATGGATATAGTTTACTATAAAAGGCTGAAGAAAATCAGGTTCTAGGCCTTTGATAAAAGTAGGTGACCTCGCATATCGAACGGTTGAAGCGTGTGATTGACAGATTAATGGGTGTGGTCTTCTAACATGCGTACTCCTGATTGGAGACGGTGGTTGCCATAGAAATGTACCAATAACGGACTTACAGAGCACGTTTGGTTCCAACATAGCGACAGACATATTACAGAAAAATGGTGACTATATTAACTTAATTAGTATTTTAAATCTGTGATCTCGCACTCGCTCAGTCCAGTTATCTTATACAGCCAATGCTTACAATCCCTGACATCATCTGCAACCCACCAACTGTTGCACCTACGACACTGCTGCAGTCTTTAAGTCTGCTTCTGGTTCATGATTTGAATAAAGAAATACTAAAAAAGCAGGTTTAATCTCAATGTGTCTTCCATCGTCAGAAAAATGCTACAAGAATATTAAAAAACATCAAAAACACGATTTTCATTGGAGTAAAGAGCAGCTTTGAAGGCGGTCCTGTTTGTCCGTGTTGTTGGCCATCGACTTCAAGCAGCAAAGCTGAGGAAATCTCCAAAACGACAAAGAAAAGGCTTCTACTTTGCTCTACAATACCGAACATAAAAGTTTAATTTTCCATTTTTGGTGACGAGGCTGGCTGTGAAATGCTGTTGCATGACTACACAAAGCAGTCACCTCACTGCGCCCTACAACGTGATGTAACGAGGATGAAAGGCAGCCTATCATTTTCCCATTTTCTCAGCACCTGCGTTTCCTGCCACTAACACCAAACATTAGCGGCATAAATGGTGACTTCTTAAGAG
>NC_050524.1:7975084-7999301 GCF_002922805.2 Oryzias melastigma | reverse complement strand
CTGCGGGCCGCAGATGGCCCGCGGGCCGCGAGTTTGAGACCCCTGCTTTAGGGTGTTTAAAACCACTTCATCTGTAAGTCCCTGGAATTTTAGGTTTGTCTGGCTCGCGCCCTGCAGCTTTATGTCTCTCAGGCCCCTCACTTCACCGTTTGAAGCTGAATCACACACTTCATACAACTTTTTACTCTTGTCAGGAGGAGAGATCCCAACCCCACAGTGGTACACACCTGCCAAACCCAGTGAGTTACACTTTCCATCCTCCACTGTAGAGCGCGTATTTATGTTTGGCCAGTAAATTTGATGCTCGGAACATAAAAGAGCGGCAAATGTCAGCAGACAGTGCTTGAAATATGCTGCACAGATAATGCAACACCCCAGGCTGTAACCTTGGAGTTTACCTTAGTACAATACCTGGCATTCTGAAGAACCGTATTACACACATGGTCGTTTTATTTTGGTGCAGGTGTGACAGACGTGAAACACGCGTGCCAGTACAGTCTAGAGACAGATTTCTCATTATGCGAAGGCTGTGCACCCTCTGATCTAACACTTTGTCGGCTTGCAATTTTTCTTATTTGCTCACGTGAATACAAATACCCAAAAAGGAGCGTCGTCTTCAAAGGAGCGCGGCGAGATAATGTTGTCAGAGTCTGACCCGTGAGACTGCACCAGCCTTCACTGTGTATCCTATTGTCGCTCCATCCTATATTTTGGAAATAAATTTACGAAACACGGCTATAAAAACAGGGTGTGCAATTCGTCTCTTTGTATGGATGATCATATAGAAAAACCTCCGCCTTAAATCTGTTTTATAGCAGCATCTCAACAAAATTCAAACTTTCTATTTGATGGGTTTTGCTGGATGTGAAAAGGAGAAGTTGTTTTTGCTCTGAGGTTATCAAAATATCCAATTAAAGTAGAAATACTAATAGAAATCTCTCACTATTTTGCTATGAACTGCTTTACTTTTATGGCCACGAGTTGTTGCCAACTTGATTTTAGGAATGATATTCTGCCTTTACGCATAAAATATTTATTTTTCTGGTCAAAAGGGCCTTCCACATTTTCTTTTTTTAATTTATTTTTAAGCCCCTTAACATTTGATTTCATATCCTACTATGAAAGAAAAGTCACTTGTTTTTGCTGTCAAGTACAGTAGATGCTAAATTAAGGTAAGTTTGAACCAGAAGGCGTCAAAAATAAATGTGCTCCATGATACACAATTGTTTTTGATTTAATTGAATATCAAATTTGATTTTTTTTTTTTTTGTCATAAAAATACATGGTTTTAAAAGAGAAGTTAATGACCATGTTCAGAAAATGCTCAAAATAACACAACTTTTAAAGCTTTAGGAGCTACTTTAGTTCAGTTTTTGGTAAGATTTAAAAACTCAAATAGCTGTTCTGCATAAAATAAAACATAACCTACAGGGTTCTTTCATAATGATTTTGCTACTTGACACTTTATTTTATTTTGGGGGGTTTTAACCATCTCTGAAGATGAGTTTTAAAGAGGCAGCAGTGGAAACAGCCTCTCAGGCAGGCCATGTTCACAAATAGGAGGAAAGCACAATTATAAATCAAAAATGCATAACACGTTAGCTTTTGAAGCAGAGAATAAATAAATCCCAACCAGAGCTTGTGTTTTAGTTTGCAACTTTGTCTCCATATAATAAACTTTTCATGATCTTCTTTTGTCAAAAGGTGTTTTTCTTATTTTTTTCTTTGCGAAAAAACCTCGTGGCTTGATAGATGTTTGATAAACTGAAGCTTATGGCGTCATAAGAGAATGAGGAGTCTGCATGTTTGATCGCGGTGTTTGTTTACTGATTGCCTAAAGATGCAATCAATATCATATCCCATCATCCAACGTTGCAAACAAATAAAATCTCCCAACAATGCTGGACAATCCCTGAAAAGCCAAAGAGCTGCTAAACTTCCAGGAAAGCCCGGATTTAGCCAGCGACTGTTAAAGGGGGAGTTTTGGGTGTCATATCTCTCCAAACCCCTAAAATACATAGAAAAATATGCTATCATATTAGCTTATTTACCCATCTTTTAATATATTTGATATGTTTTTTAAACTTTTTGGTGAATGCTCTGCTGGACACTACCCTCTGCATTTACCGGGCTTGGGACAGGCACAAGTAGCGCCCTCTTGAGGCTGCTTAAGTTTTCTTTTTAAGTTTATTTGTCCATCTATCCTTTACTTTATAGTCTTTTATTTGATTTATTTGTTGAATTTCTTTTTTTTTGTAATTTTTTGTAATTTTTATTTCTTTAGTTAACTGTGGATTTTTTTTCCTCCACATTTGCCCATCCCTATATCCGGCCTTGCTTTCAGGCAGGAATCTGCAACCTGAAGCTGCTGAGCCATATGTGGATCTTTTACCTCTCTATTGTGGCTCTCTGGGTAAAGAAAATTAAAAATATATATATTTTTAAAAAGCAATTTTAAAGCGAAAAGTAAGTCAGTTAGTAGTGCCGCAAAATTCAAGGAAATGACAATGTCACTCTGAGAGGCATCTGACTACAGTACCCATAATGCTCCAACAAACTATTGAGTGGCTACTTTGTAGTTTAACAAAGTTGCAATAAAATATTCTTGACATATTTTTGTGCATAAAGTTGCACCAAAAAAACTGAATTTATGCTTACAAAACATCAGATTACAATTTAGGTTTTCTATTTTTGAATAAAATCAAGATTTTTCAATGAAGATACGGTATAGTCACCTAGTTAACTCTGATTTTATTTTAGTTAGATTTTCACATTTCTGGATAATTTCCACAAATAGTAAAATAAACTTTTTTTATGATTTTGGAAATTACGCTATACTAGAACATGTGCAGCAAGATGGTCCAATTTGAGCTTTTATTTTGGAAGGAATTCATGTGAACCTCTGTTAAAAACTATTTCATATTTTGAAAAAAATGGCCATTTTCTCTATATGTTTATCTTTTTGTGCAAAGAAAAACAATACTTGATTTATATTTATAGTGACAGTAAAATATCAGTGTTCTAGTTTTCTAAAGTACGGCTCCTCGCTGGGTTGTGTTCAATAAGTTATGCTCCTTAAGTGTTGCAGGTTTCAGACCCCTTCAGGGATGTGTGGTATAACTTTCCCAAACATTGTAGTGCAATTCCTGTATTTATGATACTTTTTTCACAAACAATGAATGAAAACTAATAAAGCATTTCATGAACTGAGCATGAAAACAAATACAGAATTCAGGCTTTCTCGTTTATTAAAGCAGTTAAAATAATTCCATATATGGGTCGAATAGCTGCCCGTGCGGAAACGAACTTGACAGGAGTGAAAATTCAGCAATATCTGCTTTGGAATGTATTTTAAAGCACTTCTTACTCTGAGCGCCATGGAACTGCATTACTTTGGATTCACCTAAGACCACCTATTCCCATTTATCAAGGCAACCCACAATTGGCCCAACGGGTGCAGCCATAAATCTAAAAATGTCAGATAAGGCGGTGTAAGGCGCTTTTCTTACCAATTATGTCTTATGGGGGTTTGGTTACATCTAGTAGTTATGGTCACAGCAAAGGAGGGAATCATGAGGCAATCTAAAAAGCCAAATGATCTCAACAGCCTGTGCTGGAGGTTTAGGCCCACAAACATGCAGAATCTTGTCTCTGGACTTTTGTCCTATAGATGTTTAAGCGATTTTTATTTTCTTTATAATGTGGATTCATGTCATATATGAGGATCCTAGCTGATATTCAAGATTCGCCAGCATGCATCCGCAGCAGGAAACTCAGAGGAGGATGCAGAACATCCTGGTTTCCTCCCACCAGACACTTTCACAACTTCACAAGCAATCCATAAGCATGTGGCAAGCTGGTGTGACGCTTAGCTGCAATGATGAAAGGAAAAGAAGCACAGCAGGGGGCCCAGCTGTAATATATGCATACTGATAGGCTATAGGGATAAATTTAAATGAAGACATGACCGCAGGGCAAGTCGCTCTCTCTGATCACCATCCAGGATGCTTCAAAGCACTTCCCGGGAGGAAATGGACAAACAGCGCCATCTAGTGGTTGTATTTCTGCTCAACTTCCCGCCGTTGGGTTTCCGTGTGTGTGCGCGCGTGGCTCCACCACCTCCGTGCGCGTGCCCTTCCTTCCCCACCGACTCCGAGGAGCTCCAGGAGGTGAAGCCGAAAGCAGCCCGCGGTTCAGATTAAAAGTAAGTTCACAACTAAAGTGTTTATCTATGAATAATGGTGGCGGGGAGGATTTAGGATCCACGCGGAAGGCAGCACGTGCGCGTAAGACCAGACGCGGAAGATCAGAGCGGAGGGCTGATGCAATCCAAACAGCAGCTTCTCTGCTCTTCTCTGCTGACTAAACGGGTCTGCTCGGGTGCACACGTGTCAAAAACACGAATTAGTTTCATAAAGTAGTTGGAAGTCGGCTTGAAAGAGCTCAGAAACAGCGAGCCACACACGGGGGAGAAACGTTGCCTTTTTTAGGAGTTCTCGCAGCTGCCTGACTGATGAACTCGGATGAACCCACACCCAAAGAAAAACTCTAAGATATGGATTACATACAAAACATTCAATTACTGCAGTTAATTGGTTATCATTTATTTCTTAAGAATACATGTTCTTTAATTATTGCATAGTGTATCACACTAGTATACGAAGGAAGGAGACTCACCTGTACTAACATTGTTGTCAACCAAGTGGATTATTTTGGGGCACCTTTCAAATGAACAAACCTGTAAAATATAAAAAAAAATTATCACATTTTTCCTTTTTTATTATTTAGAAACCATCAACCATTTCACGTCTATTCCTAAAAACAGTAACTTTTTGTTGAGTTTTTAGGTTAATTCATCTGTCTACCGTCTTACTTATTTATTTTTTATAAACAATAGTTGCTTTTCAAGGTTGGTTTATTTCTGTAAAAACAAAGCAAATCAGAAACTGCTCCTCAAACACATTTCACTTTTATGCTAACAGCTGCTGGGATCCTGCAAAACCAGTCAGGCCACCATGAACAGCTCAGAAATGGTTCTGTTTTTTCAAGAATGACCTTTAACTTTTAGTGAAATTTCATGTATAAATGGCCACACATTATTTTTACTTTTTATTTTTAGGTGTAACCTCATATGAAAAAAATAATTATCCCACAGTCAACATTATCAACTTTTTATTTTTATTATTATTTAGGTGCTTAGCTAGCAGGCATCTTGTGGGCAGCACTTTTCTGTTGCTGTGAAACAGAACTATAAAGGAGGTAAAAGACCCCATTTTATATCTTATGTTGACTAAATAATATAATTTAAAAACTAACTAAAAACTAAAACTTTTTTTTATTTTTATTTTTATTTTTTTTTTGCAAAAAACTGTTTTCTAAAGATATTAAATCAGAAAAAAACATAAAATGAAAATATTTTTGCTTTAATCAAATTTTGTTAAATTAGATTTATTTTAAAATGTATTAAACTTTTAAAAATTTTAATAAAAAGGGTTTGAAACGATTCCAGAAAAACTTTTTAAAATCTAAAACCATTCACGCTTAAAGTTTATGAAAACAAACTTTTACTTTTCATTAAATGTTCATGGAATAAATATATATATAACTTTTGTAGTGAAATTTACATGTATTTATGTATTTATAAACTGAAGTTCATCACTAATTTAAAAATAGGGCTGACACAAAAAATTAATATAATAGTCGACTAATCACTGATTATTGTTTCCTATTAGTTGACTAGTCGGGTCATGCGCAAAGTGGATGTAAAAGCATCATCAGCTTTAAACTAACTAAAAATAAAGACAATTAAGATGATAGTTTATTAAACTTTTAAAGAACGGTGCAGCCTCTGTCCTTCATTAGTTTCTGGTATTAAAACAAGATTAAATCAAATGAGGTCAGCATCTGAAAAAGGAACAATTTTTCACAAAAGATAACATTTTGGTCTTACTGACTCAAATATAACAAAAGTACATTTTTTTTGGTGCTGAACACTCACAACTTTGTTCAACTTTACTACACTCTGACTCCATTTAATATAAACTAATAACTAATCAACTATTAAATTAGTCGTTGATTATTTTAATAGTCGATTAGTCGACTAATCGTGGCAGCCCTTTTTAAAAAAACGAGCTTTACACATCGAGCCTTTTTTTTTTTTTTTTTACCTTTATTGCTTTTTTTATTCCTAAGTTTTCAGAAGTGGGAGGAGGATAAGTTCTTCATCTACGCTACATGGATGCCGTGGATGTTTGTTGCTGTAAAATCCTCTGTTTATTCCTCCTGATAATATTATTCGTTTGATTTCTGTGGTTTTTGATGGTTTGAACTTACCAACAATCGAGCTACAGCCATGTGCCTGAAATGCTGCACAAAACATTAACAATTAAATGTATCCTATATACGACCAGCAATGGCTGGCATATAAGAAACCCTCTTTTCCATCCCCGTATTTTATCCTTGAATAAGGTAGAAAGGCGCCGGTTGTGTGGCTCATACGCTGTCAGTATCTTGACGGGGCGTGACGACCCCCCGAACCCCAGCATTCCCAAAAATGGGGAAATAGGCGGGGCCAACGACCATGACAGGTGCTGAAACAAACACTCAGATGTCAATCAAAGGGATACAAAAGTGTTTTTGAAGCTAGATTATATTTCCAGTCTCCAGTATAAACATTGATTTTTGCAATAAACTAAACGTAAGAGGGAATTCCTGAATACCTTACAGTCTGTTTCAAATATGTCTTATTTTACTCTCAGATACTCAAAGTATCTGATTTGACAGATGCTGTATTGGAATAAAGCAAGCTGGTTTTTATGTAATGCTTTTATTTTGAAAAGTTGTAATCAAGAAAACTACCCTTTTTAAGCTGTCTTTAATTATTTTCCATAAACTATGCTGTTATGCTATTTTCTACTGTAAGACAGGAAAGTGTTTAATATATAAAAGTGTGCGTCCAGACTGTAATGTCAAAATGTAAATAAAGTAAACACACATATCCTGCAGATGTTTAGGAGTCTGCAGAGATCAGTGTTTGTTGGCTGCTCCTGAACCATGGATTCACTTTAGATTGGTTTTATCTTTTATTTTTCTTTTAATATTTTTTTTAATGTGAATTTCATCATGCTCATTAACTAGACATGGGAATCTGAAATCAATATTTAATCAGAAATGCTTTGCGGATGCAGTTTACAATGGCACAAAGCCACGATAAATAGAGACGACGAGGTAAAACAGTGACTCTACTCATCACATCACGCGAGGATTTGCATTTGTGATGCTGTTGGCAGCACTTTGTGTGTGTGTGTTTTTTTTTTTACACAACTGAAGGCGAGGATTTTTTGTCTCCTGGTTTAACCTCCGTAGATAGACTGTAATGCTCATAGGTACTGATTTGTGCAAATTTCCTATTGATTTTCAGATCAAAGTGTTTGATATTCATTGTGTACTGTGATGCTACAGTCACAAATACAACTGCGATCCACTGGCAATCTTCAAAGTTTCAACTGTGATTTGTCAATACTACGGCTGTAGATCGATTTAGATTCTAATCACCAATCAAGTTCAACTATTCACAGATAGAAGCACCAATTCTTACTTTTTAATATACGTTTGTCCAATTGCTTAATCTTTTTACTGGATGTTGTAATATACGTTAGTTAGAACAGGAGATCAGAATCAACAAAAACAAAAAACACAAGATTTAGATGGAAAGAAAATGTTTTTTTCATTGAATTCTAAAAATATTCTACACAGTTTTTCCATCCTCAAAGTTTTTCAGCACTTTATGTTCTAAATCATTGCACTTTGGTGCAAAACTTTTTTGAAAAGCCACTTTTCTGCACCGCAGAATCTGCTGGAATTACGTTAATCGCGTCAATCGTTGAGTTATTAGAACCAAAAGAATGGAGCTAAAGCTCCGGCGTTTACGCACATTTGTTTTTTTCTGACCTCCATCAGTAAACAAAACTTCATTTTTATTGCTTTCAACTACAAAAACACACTCAATAGTTTTACTTTGAAAATGGGAAGTTTCATTGATTTGTTTACTTATCACATTAGCCCTGCACATTTGGCTTATTTTTAGTTTATAAAATTAAAATCCAACATTGTTCTGCATTCAGAGCAAAAAATACATTCTACACTCTACTATATTTATAAAGATTGCGGACTGATGATGTTGGATAATGCGAATATTAATGCTCAAGTTTTTGGGAGCTGATTGCTGGTATCCGAGTACTTTAGTCGTTGTTGTGCTATTAACGCCATGATGATTTTTGAGCAGCATCAATGTCGTCTCCGCATTTGGACCCACACTGGCCAGGAGAGCCAGATTGACATTTGGTCATCGCCAGACCCCCAGTCAAAGTCAACAAATTCTAACAATCAGACGGTGCCAGTAGGGCGGCAGCACAGGGGCAGGAGGGTGGCTGCAGGTTGGTTGACTGAAATCGGCCAATCATCAAATGATTTTGCCGATTTTTTTTTTATCGCGCTGCTGCCTTCCTGCCACCAGCTTGTCTCTTGATTGCCTCAATGCAACCTCCAAATGTGCCCGGTTGGCCCCTGATTGATGTCAAAATATTGTCTGGTGGCTGTTAAATTCAATTTTTTCTTAAAACCTCCATAGCCACAGTGCAGCATGCAAAAATGCCAGCTGAATTTAGGTTGCCACGGGGTGGCGTCTTGGGATATATGACCGTTGTCTTAATAAGAAAACATTTGTTAATTGTTTTTCACTTCTGATTATTTGTTCCTCCACTTCTCCTACTTATACTTCTTTTGTCTGTTTAATTTTAAGTTTATGGTTTTATTTGTTGTTAAATTTGCTTTATTTCCATGTAAATGCTTTATTATTTCACTACTTTGTTCTTCCAAACATGCAGAGAAAATTGTTGGCTTGTGGACCTTTATTCCTTTAAACCTTCCCGCTCAAATGAGTCGGATATATTTCAGTTTATTTTTATAATTTCTAAGGATTGTATAAAATGCTCGTACAGTGAGTCCATAAATCTCTGTGGGTTGAAGTCGGGGTTTAATCTCTGCTGCTCTCCCTGTGAGTGTAAACAAAGTCAGAGTAAAGTCATGTCAAGGAGCACCGGCTCTGTTTTTGTGGCCAAATATGAAAGAACATGCGCCTGACTGCGCTCTAAGCTCCGCCCACATAACTTTTGGCATGCGGCGGGCAGGTGTCAGAGCCCTGGGATTGGACGAGAGGTGGGCAGGGTCGTGTCCTGCCTCCTCTCCTATTATTAACCCACATTTTCCCATCGTATCACGTGCATTCTGCTTCCGCAGTTACTCTGCTCCCCGTCATCGCCTTTTTGTTCCATTTCGAATGTCGTGTTTTTATTGAAACTAGTAAAAAAAAAAAAAAAAAAACATAAAGTGGGAGTTTTTGGATCTTCATCGTTTGGACGCTTTGTGATCATCAGTAGAGGAAGAAGCTGAATCTAAACTTAGGATTTATTTCATTTCAAAGATCTTAAAAAGACATTTGAAGAATGCGATTGTTGTTCCGTCTTGACGTCCCTGGGTGGGGGCAGCTGCCCCCGAGATCATGTCATGTGTCACCATTCTATTTGTGAAGCCGTTCGCCTGCACACAAAGAGGCATCGGTGTCACATGTCGGACTGCTGCTTGTAAAGGTCCTGCAGCTCGCCGCATCGCTATAGGTGCTCCGCTCCCAGTAGAGTTTGAGTCGCAGCTCATTCTGGGGGTCTATTTGGGGGGGGTGAAAGTAAGTAGTTATGAATGTTAGTGATCCACATCAACCGCTGCTGATTTTCTTCTTTCTCCTCTGTTCTGTCTTGCTGACATGACAGCCGACATGGTGGCTGACTGTCTTTTTGAGATCTAGGGTTTGCATGTTGTCCTCATTTGTTCATTTGCATTTTAACTGTTGTTTCCTTGTCAAACTCTAGTTAACTAGAGTGAAATGTTGTGTTTTGAAGCAAATTCAAACTATTTTCAATAAGAGGGCTGTACGTTTTTGAAGTAATCTGGGTGTTTTTCCAGGACCATGCTGCTGGCGACGTTGAAAGGTCTTGGCAGGAAGCTGCTGCGAGTGAAGGTGGTGGACTGCAGCACGGAGGAGTCCCGGCTGTCCCGATGCCTCGGCACCTTCGACCTGGTGGCTCTGGGGGTGGGCAGCACTCTGGGCGCTGGCGTCTACGTTCTCGCCGGCGCTGTAGCCCGTGACAACTCTGGACCCGCCATCGTCCTCTCCTTCCTCATCGCCGCCCTGGCGTCCGTTTTAGCCGGTCTGTGCTACGCGGAGTTCGGCGCCCGCGTCCCCAGAACCGGCTCGGCTTACCTCTACAGCTACGTGACGGTTGGAGAGCTGTGGGCGTTCATCACCGGCTGGAACCTCATTCTGTCTTACGTAATAGGTGAGACCACTTCTGATGTTTTGTGCTTCTTTTGATGTTGTTGGGGTAACGTGAGGGCTCTTTTCTGGGCAGGAACTTCAAGTGTGGCCAGGGCGTGGAGCGCCACCTTTGATGAGCTGATCGGCGGCCACATCAAGAGGTTTTCCTCACAGTACCTGTCCATGAACGCTCCAGGGGTGGCAGAATATCCTGACATCTTTGCTGTCCTCATCATACTCAGTCTAACAGGTCAGAGATAGTGTTTAGACAGCGTGCAATGTTTGATTTTGAGATGACGTGGACCACCCGTACTGTCAGTCCTTTGACCCACATGTCTCCCTCGATCCAGCCTGTAATGGTTTAGTCCCTGCCAGAATTCTTTGTTGCAAAAAAGCAAGAAAAAAGACTTTTTATCCCTTAAAATCCCTTAAAAATATGTCCTAATTATTGTATTTTGGTAATTTGGTTAAAAAACTTTTATTATTATATTTTGTTTATTTATTTTATATCTCATCAGTATTACAGGAAGTTCACATATTTCTTGTGAGGGAAAGTGAACAAAAAAATACATTTTTGCTAGTGCTGGGTTGATAAAAATAATTCATTAATCTAAGCTTAGTACGTAAATAATCATTTCATAAATGTAGATATCAATCTAACGCATAAAGCCAAAGTCTGCTAGCTTGATGCTAATGTACAATGGGATTTCCCATCAGACGGCTAATGCTAACACTCAATAGACGTAAACATGCATTACTGACTAAATGAACATCTTTAAATATTCAGCCATGAATCTTGCAAACTTTTAAGGAAATTTGATTTTAAATCAACAATTTGTGGTCTAAAATATTGTTTGGTCACACTTTCTTTTTTTCTGGAATAAGGTGTAATGCTACAGTGTCATCGCCACCTAGTGGCCAAACTGAAACGCCCTCCTGGAGAAGCAGCACATGGAATAGATTCTGGAAATTATTGGCGATACCCAGCCCTAATTTATGCTAGATCAGATTAACTTCTTATATTCTAAAATACATTTAACTTGTAAATAACAAAAAACGTTAAAAAATACACTTTATATTTGCTGAAAAATCTTTATGACAAAGACGTATTATTATAACAATATAACTAGTAGTTTTAATTAATCTCAAAGCAAATATTAGATTTGTTTTTTCAGCTTTTATTTTACTTAGATGCCTGTTTAAAAGCTTTGCTTTGCACCTGCTTATTTTTAGACAAAAGTTTCATTCTTTTTTATTCTTTAAGTATATAGTGATTCATTTGTTTTGATACAAACAATTTTTGATGAATTTTCTTGCATTTTGGGGCTTAAAATATTCATAGAGCTTCACTCTGTACCTAAGGAAACAATTCATAACAAAACAGGAAATCTTATAAATAGTCTAAGAGTTGTTAAAATATTGCTTGAAAGTAAAAGTCACAGATGAGAAGCGTCCAAGACTTTCTCACAGGACTTTACTTCTATTAAAAAAAGTGCAAAATTGGCTGCACCAAATTTGAAAAAAGGACATTTTTTGGGCTGTTTGGAAAAATTCAAAAGGATTTGTTTTTTCAGCTTTTATTTTACTTAGATGCCTGTTTAAAAGCTTTGCTTTGTGGTTTTCTCTCTATTTTTTTCACACATTTTTATTCAAGTCAAGAAAAAAAACTGATGCCGATGCTGAAAAAAAAAAGATGTAATCAGAAGAAATATTCGTAAACAAGCCGACAGCCAAATAAAAAAGCGAGATTTAGTTCAACTCCCCAGTGACAAACATTTCAAATTCAGCAGCTTTTTCTAGTTTAATAAGCTCAGACATCCTGACATCTGCTGTTACGTCAGTTTTTTTCATCTTTTATGGCCACGTTTACAGTTCATGTAAAATACGATATGATAATCAGGAAGAGGGGGTTCCAATTGAGCCTTATCATTTAATTTCTTTGCAGGTCTGCTGGTGTTTGGAGTCAAAGAGTCCGCCCTGGTTAATAAAGTCTTCACCTGCATCAACGTGCTGGTGCTGCTGTTCGTCATCATCTCTGGGTTGGTCAAAGGCGACAGAAAAAACTGGAGCTTGAACCCCGACGACATCCTGAACTCCACCAGAAACTCCACCGTGAAGTGGGTGAAACTCTGCTCGTGCTTTGGGGGTTTAAATGTTTCGTTCACGTTCTGGTCTCTTTCTTTTCAGCGTTTCTGCTTCTGTAGTGGGTGAGGAAGCCATCGGTGCGGGCGGGTTCATGCCCTTCGGCTGGACCGGAGTCCTTTCGGGTGCTGCGACTTGCTTTTACGCCTTTGTGGGGTTTGACTGCATTGCCACCACAGGTTGGACAGAATTCCTAAAATCTGCTGCGTGTCATTTTTCCCGCCTCACATCTGGTTATATTTTCCCCCCTTAGGAGAGGAGGTGAAGAACCCGCAGAGGGCCATTCCAATCGGGATCGTAGCCTCTCTGCTCATCTGTTTTGTGGCGTACTTCGGTGTGTCGGCCGCTCTCACTGTGATGATGCCGTACTACCTGCTGAGCAAGGACAGCCCTCTGCCTGTGGCCTTTGAGTATGTGGGCTGGAAGGGAGCCACTTATGCCGTGGCTATTGGCTCTCTGTGCGCTCTGTCGACCAGGTAAGTGGCTCTTCTGACGCCTCTCAGCGAGGCGAGTCAAAGAGGACGAGCAACTCTCCTGTCTACAGAAAATTACAATTCATTTCAGACTCACTGAAGCTTGAATTTTATTTGGATAAACGGCAAATAAAACCGAAGATGCAATGGTAAAAAATCTAAATATGCAGCACTTTTAATAAATTTGAGCAGGTTTTTAAATTATTTAGCTTTATTTTACAGTAAAAAAACTGTTTCGTATCAACACTGAGGCCTTCAAGTTACTATTTTAAATCTTAAATTCGGTATAGGAGAGAAAAGGCATTTTTAAATATTTATTTTGTGTGATTTTTGTTTTTGAGAATTCATTATGAACAGGCTGTCAAATTGCACACAAAAAATCAGGTTTTAAAAAGTTACATAAAAGGGTTCTTAAAACAGTTTTCATAGTGTGCACAGTGTTCACATTTTTTAAAATAAAACCCAAAAGCACTCCAAGAAATTTTCTGATTGTTTTATGCTGTTAAGGACAAAACAAAAACAACCAAATAGGGTTAATTTTTTGCCTTCTCAACGAAAAGATAACATTTATTGATGTATGGTTGTTTTTATATTTACATCCATAATAAAAAGAAAAAAAAAACGTATTTTGTTTCTTCATGAAAAAAAAACATTTTTTCTTTAAGTATGTTGTTGTTTTCATTTTTCATTTTATTTTGCTTTTATACTAGAATTCCCATAAGGACTCCAGTGAGGCTTTTTTTTTTGCAAAGGTTTTCATTCTTTTCTAAGGGGCACCTGCTTATTTTTAGACAAAAGTTTCATTCTTTTTTATTCTTTAAGTATATAGTGATTCATTTGTTTTGATACAATTTTTGATGAATTTTCTTGCATTTTGGGGCTTAAAATATTCATAGAGCTTCACTCTGTACCTAAGGAAACAATTCATAACAAAACAGGAAATCTTATAGTCTAAGAGTTGTTAAAATATTGCTTGAAAGTAAAAGTCACAGATGAGAAGCGTCCAAGACTTTTTCACAGGACTTTACTTCTATTAAAAAAAATGCAAAATTGGCTGCACCAAATTTGAAAAAGGGACATTTTTTGGGCTGTTTGGAAAAATTCAAAAGGATTCCTCTTATTTCACTATATTTTTGTTATGACATAATGTCTATTGGCAAAAGGTATTTTCTTTTTTGTCTTCACATGATATTTTTCATAAATGTAATTGTGCAGAAAAATGATTTTTAGTCTTTATTTGAACAAATTTCTGTGAAAAGATGAGAATTTCTGCAACAGAAAACTGTTTTTCTGACAGCTGTAGTTAACTACTATTATTTTGACTTTCTAGATCCCCATTTGTTCTCTAACTGTGTTTTTTCCTTGCATGGCCTGCTCTGCTCTCTCCCCCCCTAACAGTTTACTGGGCTCCATGTTCCCAATGCCCAGAGTGATCTGGGCCATGGCCGAGGATGGGCTGCTCTTCAAATGTTTGGCATCAGTCAGCTCGCGAACCAAAACCCCCCTAACAGCTACCGTAACATCAGGTGTAGCGGCAGGTGAGCAGTGGCTAAACTCACTAACCGGCTGGGGTTAGAATCCCTCCTGACAGCGGGCAGACATGACCTCTAGACGATGGGATGGGTGCAGCATGAAGCTCCTTCCAGCAGCAGGGATGTTTCTGGGCTGAAACTAGAGTTGACAGACTTTTACTCCGTGTTATAAATCTCTGCCTCCTCCTTCCTCCATCTTCGGCTCAGCCTCCTTGGCTCCATGTTTCCTCTTCCTCGCATTATCTTTGCAATGGCTCGCGACGGCCTGCTCTTCTCGTTTCTGGCTCGTGTCAGCGAGAGGAAGACGCCCATCGTCTCCACCTTGGTGGCAGGGCTTTTGTCTGGTAGGTAGCTGACAGGAAGCCTGAGGCAAGAGTGCCCCCTTGTGGAAGGAGGAGGGTGATAGAATTCTATTTAGATGTGAATAATTCTTAGAAACCCTGTTTTTGTGTGATATGTTGAAATTATTACATTGTTCATGTTGTGATATTTTTTTTTGTGCATGTACTGTAGCTGTCATGGCGTTCCTGTTTGACCTGAAGGATCTAGTCGACCTCATGTCCATCGGTACTTTGCTGGCCTACACTCTGGTGGCAGCCTGCGTCCTGGTCCTCAGGTAGTCTTTGATCTTTACGTTTGCAGCCTAACGCCTGATTTACTCTGATTTACTCTGGTCCGTCTGCGGAGCGTCTCCATTCCCTTCCATGGAGAGACCGTCAGTTTACATAGTCTCTGTTGCTTCTGGAGGAGTGGTTTGTCCTGCCACCCCCGTATTAACCATCCTTCCTCACTGAGTCTTTGTAAGATGCATTTTTTATGTCATAAATGATGTTATATTTTTTTGTCCATGGCGAAAATAGTGTTGACTAGAGATATAGGAAATTATCGATTCAGTGAAATATCACTTTAACTTATTTGCTGATACTTGTATTGATTTAAAATGCTGCGTCATCACACTAAAATATTTCTGTTCAAACACCTGAACTGTTTTAAAACTTCAGGTTCAGCTACATTTAGCAGTGTTAGAAACCAAGCACTGTATTTTCTCAACCATACATATGTAAAATTACTGGTTAAGACACTTTTAATGTTTGTTTTTCTTTTCTATGCTGAAACATTTTTTAGTTGTGAAAATCAGACAAAGCTGAGTGTTGAAAAAATATTTCTGAAATTACTTAGACAAAAGCACAATGAATTTGCTTAATAAATCAACTTATACAAGAAAGATATTAATGTTCTGATCATTAAAAAAAGCATATTTTACAATTTATTTGAGTGAAAGGAGCATAAATATTCAGATACAGTTTTTATCAAGTCATAATAAAAAGAAAGTTAAATATTGTCTCTGGTATCATCTTGTGATATATCCTAATATATATCGTATCGTGCACGTGTTTTGTAATGTTAACGTGCGTTATCGCAACGACACGTCACTTTAGAAAGGAAATTACATTTTTATTTTGAAAGTTCAGCAGAAGTTTTTACTTTGAATCTCTGACCTGTTCCTTACGACAGAGTATTAGGAGCCACCTTAATAAATGTTTTAAAAACAAATTAATTTACAAGAATAAAGCCGCAGAAATATTAGAAAAATTGCGTAATTTTCAGAAAATTAAGTTGTAAATTTCTTATAAAAAGTCACAATTTTATGAGAATAAAATCATAAATGTATAAAAAAAGTTGTAATTTTACGCTGGAGAGATAAAAACAATGTTGACTCACTAAAAGACTTAAGTATTTCCTTATTTGTGAAACCAATGCTGCTTTCAACGTTTTATTTCTTTGAAGTTTAAAATATTATATTTTTTGAATATACAATTTAATTTCAAATCTCCTATTTTTTTTTTTTCAAATTTACCATTTTGTTTTAAAATTTTTGATTTTTTTTTTTTTTTCTCAAAATTTACAGTCTGGTTTTTCATTCACTTTAAGCTGATTCTAAATTGACCTCATACTAATGCTTTGTCGTAGTTTCCCATTTCTACAGCTTTTAGCTGCAAAAACGTGTCAACCGACTGGACATAGAATTCCTGCACAAAGCTTGCAATGCATTGTGGCAGGACGGGCGTCAGATGCAGACATGACAGAGGCGATGTAAACATTCCGATTGATTCGCTAAAGTTGTGTTTTTTGTGTCAACGCACCACAGTCAGACCAGTGTGAATCAGCCTTAAATGTTGCTTGCATGAACTGGTGCTCCTGCTGGTAAACTAAAACAGCGTTTCCTCTGCAGATACCAGCCCGAGCAGCTCAGAGTGGCTTATGAAATGGCCAACACACAGGACGACGCTGACGCCACTGAATCCTTCAACGACATCCTGCCTCCAGCAGAAGACCGATTCACCGTCAAAAACCTCCTTTTCCCTCCAAAACCAGAGCCCTCCCCTCTGTCTGGACTTGTTGTCAATATTTGCACCAGCATACTTGGTAAATGACGCCAAAGGTTGAAGAAAACTCGAGCCAAAGACGGTAGCTGATGTTGTTCCTCCCAACAGGTGTTCTGGTGTGTGTTTTTGGTGTTGTGGCTGTTCAAGGAGGCCTGGCTCCCTGGTCTGTGTGTGTGCTCAGCATTATTGCGGCCATCTGTCTTGTTGTCACATTCATTGTGTGCAGACAGCCGCAGAGCAAAGCCAAGCTAGCATTCAAGGTGAGTGGACGCCTTAACTTAAATGTTTCCTGCAGTCCAGCAGGCGAGACTTGAAAGGGCACCGAAAAACCCAAAAGCAGAAAACACGGTTTGGTCAGACTCCATGTCAGAATAAACTGTTACATAAAACAAACCCTTTCAATCTTAAAGTGACACCGCCAGAAGGGTCACTGTGTTTTAAAACGAGTCGAGCTAAGCAAACATTTGTTTAACCTTGAAGCTAAACAGGAACAGTTCAATATTGTTACACAAGTCAACCAGCAAAGTGATGCAGATTACAGCAACACCAGCATCTTTACACTAAGACGACCCACACTGGATAATCACATTATGCATTTGAGATGGTAAATTAAAAAAAAACACTTTATAATCTGATTTCTGTGACAAAACAGTGTTTTCTGATTTTCTGTTGCTCACACGTTTCCATAACTAACGGAGTGTTTCTCCGCTCAGGTTCCTCTGCTGCCCTTCATCCCGATCATCAGCATGTTTGTCAACGTCTACCTGATGATGCAGCTCGACCGAGGAACGTGGATCCGATTCGCCATCTGGATGCTTTTAGGTACTTTGGGTTAACAATCCTATGAGGCAGTGCAGATTTGATTTGTTTGCTTTATTTCAAGCATGAAAGATACTTGAATACTACAGTAAAAAATTACAAAGCACAGATATATCAAACCCATTTCAGATATCAAGTAATAGATTTATCAGAATATAGCCTTCTTAACAGTGTGATTGTTCATAATCATAAATTGACTTTCATTCAGTTTCAAGTTATTAGTTCTTCAATAGCGACTGCGGCTGGCGGCTCTCTGTTTGCCGGGCAGACAACCCTAAGCGAGCCAGCATAGCGGCCTACGCTGGCCAGGGATCGGCAGCCTGGGCGGCGGCGTACGCTCGCTCAGCCGCACACTGAGTGACAACGCTCCCTTGCTCTGCCAGACTCCGGGCACCAGAGCTTTTCAGCGACCCAACTCCTAAAGTTTATATTTCTTTATCCTCTCTCGGGTTAGTGCTCAAAGTTTCAAGCTGTTAAAGCGCCAATAACTTGAAGCTGAATGGACCTTTAAAAAAATTCCATCATTCATTTCCATTGTGAAATAGTTCCGTTGTGTTGTGACTTTTGTCATCGTTCTTCGGCTTTTGTTGTTGTGCTTCAGCTTTTATTGTTCTTCAGCTTTTGTGGTTGTGCTTTGGATTTTGTGATTGTGGTTCGGCTTTTGTTGTTGTGCTTCAGCTTTTGTCGTCGTGCTTCAGCTTTTGTCGTCGTGCTTCAGCTTTTGTCGTCGTGGTTCGGCTTTTATTGTCGTGCTTTGACTTTTTCTCGTTGTGCTTCTACTTTTTTCATCGTGCTTCTGATTTTGTTGTCATGCTTTGACTTTTTGTTGTCATGCCTCTGCTTTTGTCATCGTGCTTCCGCTTTTGTTGTAATGCTTTGGCTTTTTGTGGTTGTGCTTCTGCTTTTGTTGTCGTGCTTTAGCTTTTGTCGTTGTGCTTCATCTTTTGTTGTCACGCTTTGGATTTTGTCGTTGTGCTTCGGCTTTTGTCGTTGTACTTTTTTTCTTTGCTAAAGATTCAATCTGAACAAGAAAGAGTTTTACAAAAACTTTTGACTTGTTGATTTTGAGTAACATGAGCTTCAAATGTTCCCTCAACTGCAGCGATGTTTTTCATAAACTGCAGGATTCATCATCTATTTCACCTACGGGATTCGTAACAGCGCAGAGGCGGCAGCGAACCGTTCAGACGCTGACATCCCAGCCTGTACCATCAAGGGAGAGCCCATGACCCCAGAGAAGGAAGCTTTCCTGCACGACACGCAGACCTACAGCCCAGACGATGAGTTATGAGGAAACGCCCCAGACTCAGAGCTCGGACTCAGGTGCAAACAGAACCGTCACGTACAGTACACACCTGTTTCATTTTGGTCCATAGATTCCCTGAAAGTATCTGTTTTTTTCATTTGAAATGCATGAATTATGTCTGGACATTTGAACGTTTGTGTTTACAGTTTTATGAGGAATGCAAAGGATCTGAATGTAGTACACGATCCAAAGTCCTTCTGAAACTCCGGACACATCGAGCACAAGTGTGGTGCAAGTCTGCACAAGTCATTCTTGTTCATGAGTTTGGTTACACACCTTTCTGATTTAAAGAGAAACCAAAAAGCATCTTTTTGCAGCTAAACTCACCCAAGCAGACAGCAAAGCAAAGACTTTCACTCAGAATATCAAAATAAGACGTCAGCGATCAACTAATCATCTATTTAAGATTCTACTTTTATGTTGACTTGCAAATTTAGCAAAGCGGATCTACGGCAAGTGTGTGTTTCTGTGTCTGGCCTTTAGACACAGCTTTTAAGAATGTATTTTGTTACTGAAAAATAACAAAATCACATAAATGTGACAGTTTTATTGTGAAACATTACAGCTTAGAGAAATACATAGTAAAGCTTTTACATGATCCCAGTATTTAAGGCTGTAAAACAGGGGTGGCCTTTACATTAGTCAGGATGACCATGGATCACAGTTGATGTGTTTGTAGGAGTTTTTTTTATTTTAAATAAAGAGCAAAAAAGTGTTGTTTATATATTTAGAATAAAATTAGCCTCTTGACTAGCAGGAGTAACAGTGGCTGCTGCTGACCTCACAACGTGACAAGAACAACTTTATTTATAAAACACATGTTCTTCAATGCAAAGTCCTTCGAGAAGCAGTTTTTAAAAATAGAAATATACATTAAAATAAACTGACATCACACCTAAGAGATTATTTAGATTCTCTTATTGAACTTTGAAGCATGTTTTTGGAGTTCTCTGAGAACCTGAAAACTCCACACAGAAAAGTCTTAGCCGGGATTCAAACCAGAGCCTTCCCGCTGTGAAACGAGAGTGCTAACCGTCTTCAGCGGATAGCTGGAGTTGGACTCTTGCTAGAGTCAGTCAAGTTGCAGCAGTGGAGTCAGCTCGTGCTATACTGGGAGTTTGGTCTTCACAGATGGAGGCGCACACATTTTTTCAACATGTGAGCTACTACTGAAACAAAAGTAGCTGCCTATGAACATATATTTATGAAATAAAACTATATAATACAATAACCTTATTTGAATTTTTTATATTTATGCACTAAAATACACAAAGTTATGAAAAGCAGATTTTAAAGTCCAATTCCAAGGATATTTTCTCTAGCGTGAAACTGTTCCCAGTGGTCTTAAATATGATTTTGCACTTTTTAGCAAAAAATCATAAAGTCTGTGTCATTTTTTTAAGACGCATTTTCTGCAGAGCAGCAGGAGCTTATTAGAGATTCACTTTTGGGTTGGGGACTGGACTAAAAGGACTTGACCCCAAGATGGCGCCAGAGCATCATTAACTGGAAGTCCTAAGCTGAAGTTAAAGCGAAGTTCACGCTCTTCCCCTAGAAAAACATCAGAACTGGGTTACGGTTAGCGTTAGTAACCTTTTAGAATAAAACACAAATTCAGCTTGCGGCTAATGAGTTTAATGTTGTGTTTGGCCGCCATCTTGCCTGCAGCCAGGTCCATCTCAACTGGAATGTTGGCGTTGAAGTTTTTTGGAAGTTGTTGGAAAATTTCCCAGCAACCGTTCGTTTACACCCTCTCCCACTAGCGACAAGTGCCTTGCAAGCCCAAGCTATTGTTAGCGCAGCAAAAAAATAAAACGCAAGCAATATCGGAGCTATCAGGCCGTACAATTTGGAACATCAGCTCGGGTGACGAAAATGAAGACGTTAACAGATCTATTTGTCAGATGCTTCAGAATTGTAAAGTAGCAGGGAGACCATGGCAGTTCCTGCATCACAAACCCGAGTTTTTATAGAGATCCACTTTTCATTTGCTCTGGATCCAACAGAAACACTGTTTTAATTCAAAATTCATTGCTACAAGAACACGTTAAAAACACCAAGGAGTGGGTCTTTAAAGTGAATCAAACATTCTTTTCAGAATTAAACTGATACATTTAAATGATCATGTGAGATTCTAACATGATAAATAATTCCTCTGTTGTGTTTCCCTGAGTAAAAATGATGCACATTAGCAGCTACATCCACGGTTATGAGTGTGACGCACCCTTCTCTGAAGTTTAGGAGGAAGAAAAACTCCACATCTGCCTGCGGAACATAGTGTTCAGTTTGTTCTGCATGTCAGCGACGATGATTATTTAAAAAATTGCCTTTAAGAAATAGGAAATTGTCCGGATCAGTGCTCTTTCAGTTACGTTTTCAATGGCCATGTTGACTTTGAGTCATGTTACACCATAGTAACACCATCTAGAAGTTGTCCACAACTGTCCTCCGTTGAATAATTATTATCTTTTCAGAGGAGTTTTGTCAGCTCACATCTTTGATCAAACTGGTGCATTAAACTGTTTACTGAGAACAACTGGAAACAGCAGTGTGTGAGTATTGGCAGAAGAAACACGTTTGTATAGTTTTTTTTTTGTGCTCAGAAGCCATAAGGTCGTAAGGGAGAAACAGTATCTGAAGCAGGAATCTGTTCATTTTTCAGCTCATGAGCTGAATTAGTGTCGATAGATTAAATGATGCATTAAAGCACATCAAGAGCATTAGTGTTATGACTGTTTTAAAGCAGATAACCTCTGTGATCTGGTTACACTGTAAGAGCCTGTTTTCAAAACAGAAGTTACTGATTCAGACATCCTCTTTACTTGACAGACTTCCTGGATGTGTTCATTGAATAAAACTTCACTTTCGTACTTTGCGGGTTTGACTTCCTCGTGGACGTCCGTACAGACTTGAGGGAATAGTTCACATTTAGATGCAAACTTGTGTTTCACTCACAGTTCTTGCCTTTTTTACACAGAATGATCCTGGTTTAAGCTCTCTACTTCCACAAGGCGTTAGCTTTAAATATGTGTTTACCAAGGAGTAAAAAAGTGAAAGCCTCTCGCAGTGCCACGTTTCCTCTCTCGTGTAAATCATGACATTTCTGATCGGTTTCTTTTCATGTTGTGCATGTTGTTGATCTGATCTGAGGTCAGTTTTGTTTCCTCAAAATGTCAGAACGATGCTTTTATTTTGGAAAAAGAACCCTTTTTGACACAAATGCTTTAAATAATTGTGTAAATATTCAGTTTTTAGCTTTAATGCTTATTTAAAACATCAAGTTTTAAAATGGCCTTTGTTTTTATTTAATTTATGCTGTAAATATTGTTTATTATGTATTGGGGAATATCTGTAATTGAGGGTTCTTAATGTAAATGTTTTTTTTTCATTCATTTATTTTTCTTTCACTTTATTTTTTTTTTCTTTTTAATTTTTTTATGTTATTAAATTATATATTTTTGTTTGGAAATGTTTTTCTGTTTTAAAGTTTGAATCCTGCTCTTTTTCATACAAAGATGTAAACTGGAGTTTGGAACAAATATGTGCCTTTGTTTATTATGCAATGAGAAGTGTCATTGATTTGAAATGTAAAACCTTTTTTGTTTTGCTTTTATGGTCGATGATTTTTTTATTAGTTTTCTGGCCATTTAAGTTGTGTTTTTTGTTGTTGTTTGTATTGTTTCTGCTGTTCATAAATAAAGATGAAAATTAAAACCCACGAAACAAATGTGTGCTGTTTTTTTTTTTTTTTGAGTATGCAAAGAAGTGAATTCTTTACATTCACCTTTTACTGCTTTTTCAAAAATAAATAAAAATAACATATTTCATGTCAGAATTATTACATGCTGTCTGAAATTATAACGCTTCATTCAGATACGTATTTTACTAGTTCAAGTATGAACCTTAAAAGATTTAACTTTTTCTTATTTGTTTTTACAATCATATTTCATGAATAATTGCAACAAATTACATTAACTTTTAATTGGATAACAAAAAAATGCACCAATCTCTCAACTTTCTTTTCAGCTTATATTTGAAAAATGATGCTATTTTTTTCATTTTTATTCAGGAACATTTATTTTTAAGCCTTTTTTTTTTAAACCATGTACACTTCATTTTTAAACTGTTTTGGTGGCCAATTTTCAGTGTAGTTCATACTTTTTTCATCACTTCTGTCTTCAAATTTTATTTCACGCCCAAATTTGTTTATCAACTGTTAATAAATTATTAGAACTTTTTTCTACTGAAATAAAACATTGGATTCTCTGTCAATAGTGACCTCTAGAGGATTTTTTCCTTTTATATTCTGACTTTGAGAAACAGTTCCGGTTCCCGCCTGCAGGGGGCGATCTGAGTCCTGGTCAGCAGGTGTCTCCTCCTCTCGGCTCCTCTCGGCTGCTCTCGTATCTTACCGGGTTTCCAGCAACGCTGCAGACCGAGCCCTCTCCGTGTCAGTTCAATCTGGCCGTCCTCCTCTCTCATCATCCTCACTGTCGAGCTCTTCTGCGGGGGATAATCCGGATCTGAGCGGTAAGAATCCGGATCCGTTTCTCTGTGAAGCTCCGATCCGCGTCGGGGAGGGAGGGAGGGGGGGTTTAGATGTAAAGATGATGCAGCAGCTGGATGGAGATGCTGCGGATGAGCGTGTTGCTGAATGATGGAGCTCGTCATGACATGAGCGGTGTTATCTGTAAATCTGGATGTGTGCGCGCGTGCTGCTGGCTGCAGTTCTGCTGGAATGAGGCGTCCTCCTCGTGGGTGGGCTCTCCTGAGTGTGAGGATCTTCCAGTTTCTTCTGCAAAAATTCCTCCTTTTTAATCTGAAGATCACGAGTTTGCATGCTCTGTAGAGTATAGTTAAAAATGAAATGACTTGTGGGTAATAGTGAAGTAGCATCTTTCAGAGGACCAGAGATCAGCATCCAACATGAGGCCTCAGAATATTGACATCTTGGTGAGGTTTAATATTTTATATTTATGTAAAAACTTAAAAATATGTTTGTTTTTTTTTTGTTTGTTTGTTTGTTTGTTTTACTATTTTATGCTAAAAAAAAATTGTCATTGTTTGAAATCAAGAGACCCACCTTATTCTTCTTTCAGCATGTCAAGTTCATTTTGCACAAAGAACCCACCAAGACTCACTGAAGTGTAAAAATTGTGCCTCCATTTTCACTCATTTTCAATAATTTA
>NC_050524.1:7972340-7975010 GCF_002922805.2 Oryzias melastigma | reverse complement strand
GTGAGGTCCTCCAGATGAAGGTGTTGCCTCCTTATCAGGTGGCGGGGTATATAAGTGGCTGAACCGTGGGGGGGGGGATGGTGCCCGGAGGAAGCATGTCACTGGAGCATAAATTTCCCAACACTCCCGTGTGCTATAATTACTCAGTCGCTGCAGGAGCATGAGGGAAACACGTTGTAGGAACTCGGCTACTGCTGGGCCCAGTGACTGAACATAAAAGAAGTCTGGAGCTTGTGGCTTGCCGTAGTTGCTTCTACGTCAAAGCTACAAGCTTTTTCCAACAAAATTTTTTCATCTGCTCCTGATTTGCAACAATTTCAATTACAAAATGATCAGAAATGACTTTTTTTTCTTTATTTTCTTCTTATATATGTCATCCATCACAAGAAAGATGCTTCAAAAACATGTTAAAAACACCCAAAACACCACTAGAGTGGGTTTGAAATTAAATTAATAGCTCTGAATATTCTCTGAAGGCAAACCTGCAAATGTGATGATGAGAAAAAATGAAAAATTTCCCTCCACTCACTTCAAGTTTATTCATTTTTTGGTCTGTAGGATTTTTAGTCTCAGTTAGTTCTATCACATAAATCATAAGAGTTTGAAAAAGAGGCAGAAATGATTAAAAACTGGATTTAAATTTAGAATAATTTGAATAGTTGAAAAAAATGAATCATTTAATGCTTAGTTTCACAAAAAATGCAGCAAGCAGGTGCAATGTCCTGTAATCCATTCCAGAGGCAGCTAAATCTTTCAAAGCTGCAAGTATATTTATTATAGTATTATATTTATGCGGTTTGATTGTGTTTGTCTGCAGCTGAAAAATGTCCTTCATGGATCTCAAATGCATTTACCTGCTCTTTTACAAGAGTCAGAGTAACTTGTTTGTTAAAAACTCGACCTAAAATATTTGAGATGTTAGAGCAGAAGTCTGTCTGAGGTTGGCAAAAGATGTCTTTCTCTGAGACCTGATAGTGTGGAGGCCTGATTTATTGGTTTCTGTTCTGCAGAGGGTACGCTGACACAGCATTACTTTGCCGCAAACTGACACCTTAGTCGTTGTGCTTTCTGCATCTTTTTTAAAGAGCAAACAAAGGACAATGAAAAATCTTACTTCGTTTTTAGCAGCTGAGCTTTTTTTCTTCTTTTGAAAGAAAACTGTGACTGTTCGAACATGCATAGATGATATGTGCAGTGGTTAATAGTAAAAAAAAAAAGAGATTAATTGGAAGCGCTCACTTAATTAATGTTACTAGATGAGCCAGTTAATTGCAGACATTAAGCTTAAGTATTGGAAACTTGATGTTTCGATGCAGTGATTCCGTTCTGATCTACATTTTTCTCCACACTGATTCAGTCGTGCAAAACGCAGACTGTCAGGTTTGAAGTCTTTCTGGCTAAAATGTTCTGGGGAAATGTCAAAAAGGGGCGTGTCTTGGCCCTACAACAGATTGGTGATCTGTCCAAGGTGTACACCACTTTTGCCCAGTAGTTGCTTGGATAGGCTCCAGCAACCGGGGACCTCAAAAGGGATGGCTGGGCGTGTCTTGTCAGGGTTTGTGATTTCTGGAGGAGCTATTAGCAGGTTTATTCATTCCTGATTGATGAAGGTGGTTGTCATAGAAACAATAGCCCAATCACTGCTTACTGTCTGGCTCCAACATGCTCGTATTACAAAAAAATGGCGACTAAATTGAGTTCATTTAATTGGAACCAGAAGTAAGCTATTCTCTATGGGTGACATCCCACTCACTCGGTCCAGTTCTCTTATACAGTCAATAAAATCAACAAAAAAATAAAAAAGAGAGATCAAATTTTACCTGAAATAGACAGTCTCAAATAAAAGAAACTGGAGACATGTCTAAATCCAACTATGGGTTTTGTGCTAATTAAATAAATCCTTGCTAGCTTGATCAGATCGTACCATTTTGTGCCCTCCCCTAAAATAAAGCAAGAGAACACTCACTCTTTTCATTAGCCGTGGAATGTGGCGTGTTCATGCACACAACCTGCTTTGCTGTTTTTACCCTTGAGCTCTTTGGCAGTTTCAGTGGCGCTCCTCCTGTCAAAACGACACCGCAGCTCCAAAAGCCACAAGCTTTCCACATATCTGTTACAGAACTGGATGAAGTGTATATAATAAGAGTATTCAGGCTGATCTTCAGCATTATCCATGGAAACCACTGGAGGTCAGAGCTCTGAGCTGAGCTGTGAGGACTACAAGTCTAGAATAAAACCAGCCAAAGTGAAGATCACCCTTGAAAAGTAAAATCTGAGCTGCACATTGAATCAAATATTTAAAGAAAATTAGTTCAGTGTTGAGAAAACAATATCAATGTTGAACATTTTGGGGTTCTTTTAGATATTTTTGTAGTTACAGTTTACTGCTGATAGACTTCTGACAGTAAAGTACAAAAAAAAAGTACTGGTTTCTAGTGCGCACAAGAAATCGGTACACGTGTTTTTGGTCCACACCAGTTAGTTTCAGGTGCACAACAGATAGTTTCTAGTGTTAACCAGTAAGCTAGTGCACACCAGATAGTTTCTAGTGTGTACCATTGAGATTTTGTGCACACCAGATATTTCTAGTGTGTACCAGTAAGATTTTAGTGCACACCAGGAAGTTTCTAGTGTGTACCAATAGGATTTTAGTGCACACCAGATAGTTTC
>NC_050524.1:7927264-7971990 GCF_002922805.2 Oryzias melastigma | reverse complement strand
TTGCCGCAAACTGACACCTTAGTCGTTGTGCCTTCTGCATCTTTTTTAAAGAGCAAACAAAGGACGATCAAAAATCTGACTTCGTTTTTGGCAGTTGTGCTTGTTTTCTTCTTTTGAAAGAAAACTGTGACTGTTCGAATATGCATAGATGATATGTGCAGTAGTTAATAGTAAAAAAAAAAAAAAAATGAGATTAATTGGAAGCGCTAGCTTAATTAATGTTACTAGATGAGCCAGTTAATTGCAGACATTAAGCCTAAGTGTTGGAAACTTGATGTTTAGATGCAGTGATGCCATTCTGATCTACATTTTTCTCCACACGGATTCAGTCGACTGTCAGGTTTGAAATCTTTCTGACTAAAATGTTCTGGGGAAATGTCAAAAAGGGGTGTGTCTTGGCCCTACAACAGGCTGTGATCTGTCCAAGGTGTACACCACTTTTGCCCAGTAGTAGCTTGGATAGGCTCCAGCAACCGGGGGACCTCAAAAGTGATGTCTGGGTGTGTCTTGTCAGGGTTTGTGATTTCTGGAAGAGCTAAAAGCAGGTTGATTTATTCCTGATTGACAAAGGTGGTTGTCATAGAAACAATAGCCCAATCACTGCTTACTGTTGGCTCCAACATGCTCGTATTACAAAAAAATGGCGACTAAATTGACTTAATATAATTGGAAGTAAGCTATTCTCTATGGGTGACATCCCACTCACTCGGTCCAGTTCTCTTATACAGTCAATAAAATCAACAAAAAAATAAAAAAGAGAGATCAAATTTTACCTGAAATAGACAGTCTCAAATAAAAGAAACTGGAGACATGTCTAAATCCAATTATGGGTTTTGTGCTAATTAAATAAATCCTTGCTAGCTTGATCAGATCGTACCATTTTGTGCCCTCCCCTAAAATAAAGCAAGAGAACACTCACTCTTTTCATTAGCCGTGGAATGTGGCATGTTCATGCACACAACCTGCTCTGCTGTTTTTACCCTTGAGCTCTTTGGCAGTTTCAGTGGCGCTCCTCCTGTCAAAACGACACCGCAGCTCCAAAAGCCACAAGCTTTCCACATATCTGTTACAGAACTGGATGAAGTGTATATAATAAGAGTATTCAGGCTGATCTTCAGCATCAGCCATGGAAACCACTGGAGGTCAGAGCTCTGAGCTGAGCTGTGAGGACTGCAAGTCTAGAATAAAACCAGCCAAAGTGAAGATCACCCTTGAAAAGTAAAATCTGAGCTGCACATTGAATCAAATATTTAAAGAAAATCAGTTCAGTGTTGAGAAAACAATATCAATGTTGAACATTTTGGGGTTCTTTTAGATATTTTTGAAGTTACAGTTTACTGCTGATAGACTTCTGACGGTAAAGTACAAAAAAAAAGTACTGGTTTCTAGTGCGCACAAGAAATCGGTACACGTGTTTTTGGTCCACACCAGTTAGTTTCAGGTGCACAACAGATAGTTTCTAGTGTTAACCAGTAAGCTAGTGCACACCAGATAGTTTCTAGTGAGTACCATTGAGATTTTGTGCACACCAGATATTTCTAGTGTGTATCAGTAAGATTTTAGTGCACACCAGATAGTTTCTAGTGTGTACCAGTAAGATTTTAGTGCACACCAGATAGTTTCTAGTCTGTTCCAGTATGATTTTAGTGCACACCAGATAGTTTCTAGTCTGTTCCAGTATGATTTTAGTGCACACCAGATAGTTTCTAGTGTGTACCAGTATGATTTTAGTGCACACCAGATAGTTTCTAGTGTGTATCAGTAAGATTTTAGTGCACACCAGATAGTTTCTAGTGTGTATCAGTAAGATTTTAGTGCACACCAGATAGTTTCTAGTGTGTACCAATAGGATTTTAGTGCACACCAGATAGTTTTTAGTGTGTACCAGTATGATTTTAGTGCACACCAGATAGTTTCTAGTGTGTTCCAGTAAGATTTGAATGCACACCAGATAGTTTCTAGTGTGCACCAGTAGATTTCTAGTGCACAACAAAGAGTTTCCAGAAAAAACAGTAAAATAGTTTTTTACTTTTACTTTCTGGTTCACACCAGATAGTTTCTGATGGGCATGAGAAACCAATACTAATGTGAACATCTGGTTTCTACTGCATACCAGTTAGTTTCAATACTTTTTTTTAAACTTCTATGTCCCTTTAGTCCGTAGTATACCCCTGTCAACTTAATCAATATCTCAACTTTTTTTTCCTAGACATTAAACAAATAAAAATGACAAAGTTGTTGCCTGAAGACATCACACATGATTTTTAGAAATCCAATCTCCTTCCGCCAGCTTTGTCATCACAATCCCAGCCTGAAGACAGGAAGCAGACGGCCACCTGCTCTCCGTTATCCTCTGATCACAAGGGCTCATCTGAGCCGACAACAAGATGCTACTTCTCCTGTCCGCCGATGATGAATGGGTGTAAATGCTCCAGCACTTGTAATGTATTTACAGGAGGATGCAGCTGTAGCAGAAGCAGGAGCGTGGTGACTAAGACGCTGATAGTAAACAGAAAAATAAGACTTTCCACGATTCCCTCTTTCTTCCTAATGATCCTGTGTTCCTCTTGTCCTTTAGCCTCTTTGTTGAATTATGTCCTCCTTCATATCCGATAGGTCAATCTCTAATGACTGCTTGGGTTTGTCCCAGTTTGGGCGTTTGTTTGCTGCATATTTATAGATTCAAAAATCTCTTCTATTACTGTTTGTTGTTTTTTTTATATATATAGATTTTTATTGCCCATGCATTTAAATTGCCCAGAAAACACATTTAATTGTTTGCATTATGTTAGCAGACTTTTATTTGATTTTTTTAACAGGAGCTTTAATTCTCCACTTAGGACTCAAAATCAGGTTGAAACTCAAAAAATATGCTTTAGATTATTAATATTAATTGTTTTCTCCCTGTGCTTTTTTTCCAGGACAACCAGGATAGATTACATGAAGGTGTTTGGGACTCTACTGGGAAAACATGTGACAGCAGGTCCTTGTTGTGCCACAAACACCCTTTAATCAATAAGCTGGTTTTTCAGACCTGACGGCATGCAGGAGTGATTTTTTTCTTCAAGCCCCCCTCAGGGTGCTGTAAACACAGATCCATTTCCACCATGTGTGAGCGAGGAAAGCCGTTTGCCAATGGGGAGTTACAGAATAACAACCCGCGGGGTGCCATGCCGGCTGCCGGAGATGCAAACGCCAACGAGATCCAGGCAGAAGATGGTAGAGGAACAGGAGATGGTGACTCTCTGTTGGGGCTGATGGCAGACACGTCAGAGCGGGATAAAGTCATCATTTGGGGTACAGACTCTCAGTGTGACGACCCCGAGCTGGCTGAGTTTGAGATGCTGGAGTGCCAGGAGCTGGAGGCTTACCTGGTTGAGGAGGAGGAGGACTTTGTTGGACTTGCGGAGAGGAAGGAACTTCTGGAGCAGCCCTTATCGGAGGACAAAGCCTCAGTACGGCAAGCAGGTGACGCCTCAAGCCAAAAGGAGAAGAATGCACATGTGGATGTTACCCACCAGCAGAAATCAAGCCTGGCTGAGATCAGAGAGGAGTCCCGGACAGACTTGAGCTCTGAAAACGAGGCGTTTGTCACTTGCTTGTCCTCCATTTCCAGCATCGCCACGGCTACACAGATGACCGAGTCCTGGCACGCCGCCTCTGGTCCTCACTCAGAGGACGTGGCGTCTCAAACGTGTGGCACCGTCTCCGAAAGCTCTCTCAGACCCGATCCATCTCTATTTAGCACAAAAAAGCAGAGAGACTTTGACATGAATTTGAACTGTCACTCAGAGGATGCCCTATCACAAGGAGAGGCGACGAACTTGCTGAAGGATGTAAGCGACAAGCACAAAGGCAAGAATGAGACGGGAAACTCGGTGTCAGGAGTCGGCGATTGTACTGACGCTTCATCCTCTGCAAAAGAATCCAAAGAGGAAAGCAACAGTAAAAGGGATAAAAGCACCCAAGCTGATGAAACTCCCGACTTGATCAAAGCAGCCAAAACGGGCACTCCGTCATCAGCTGAGAGCAAAACCTTGAAGAAACAAGGATCATTTGATAACTCACTGAAGAAGCAGAGTTCCTTTGACAGGAGTTTCAAAAAGCAGCCTTCGTTTGAGAATACTTTACTGAAAAAGCAGCTTTCCTTTGACAACTCCCTAAAAAAACAGGGCTCCTTTGAGAAAACCAGCACCTCCAACTCTTCAAGCCTGGAGAGGAGGAAGCCGTGGGGAAGCCCGAGCAGACCGGCAGCTCCTGGCTCTCCTAAAACTGGATCCTGTTCTCCCAGGAGAAGACCGTCTGGCTCTCCAGCCAAAGTCCAGAGCAGCCGGGCTGTGAGTTTGGAGCGCAGCGACTGCCTTCACAAAAATGCCGCCCCTCCATTAAAGACGAGTGTGAGCTGCAGCGGGATCCCCAAACCTGTCACGTGTCAGCAGAAAGACAACGAACCCGAGAAACCCAAAAACGTCCGACCAAAAATCATCACGTACGTCCGCAAAAGTACGCAACCAAAGCCGCAGGATGAACCCTCCACAAGGCTACCTTCTCACCATGACCAACCAGCTCAAAACGACTCGAAGGCTTTCCCCCAGTCAAGATCCACACCAGTGCTCTCTTCCTCCAACCTGCTGTTTGACAAATACCGACAGGAGATGCAGAAAGCCGGATACACTGGTGTGAGCGGCGTCAAACCGCCGAGCACCACCGTTCCCATGAGGCCGGGCGGGAAGTCCGCAAGCTTTCACGGTGAGATGTCCAGGAAATATCTCCACGAGGTAAGAAGATGACTCCTCTGTTCTCCAAAACATACATATACATACTCAAGTTTTGGGACAAATTTATTCAACAAATTTATGCAAATCAGCGATGATTTTAGCGAAAGAATCATGTCATTGTCAGCATGTTCCACAAGACGGTGGAGTCTTGCACCGCTCACCCAGAACCTTAAGGCCTCAGCTGGGGTTGGGGGCGGTGACCAGGCAACCTGTGGCCAACACTCGGCTTCAGCACATGGGTCAAAAGGCAGCTAACGCCTCGTGTCAGTCTACTCAGGCCGCCAAGGTTCCTCCTCTGGGAAACCATGATCTACCAGGTGAGAAATATGATCTGATAGAAAAATTTTGTGAGTTCTTCAAGTCCTATATTTCAAATATTCAACATGTGAAACCTTATTTCAGTACTTTTCTTTGATTTGGTAAATTATCTTCTTCATATTTTATCCCGCCATTAGTTTGGCCCATGGCCCTAAGAGTTTGAAGTGAAATTCACCGTAATTTTACAGATTAAACTTCTGTCAGCTCCCATCATCCAGGAATTTGCTGCCATTATGCGTGTTTCTTTTGGCAGGACAGCAGAAAAGCTCTGGTCCAGAAACTACCCCTAAAAGCCTCCTGCTCAAATCAGGCCAGTCCGGCCTTCGTCCTCCAGGCTTCTCTGCCCTTCCGGTGTCCCGACTGGCTGCTTTTGGCTTCATCCGGAGCTCCAGCATCTCATCCGTCTCCAGCGACAGCAGCCAGGGTGACCCCTGCCGAAGCGCTCAGCGTGAGTCCGCTTTAGCGAAACCAAAACGTCACATTCTTCAGGCTGTAATGTGTTTCTGCACCGTCTGTCTTTTGGTGCAGCATCAGTCTCTAAAATTTTCACACGAATTCATGTCGCTAGATATCGAATTGAAGCCTTTGAAAATGATAAATGGGTACTACCTTGAGTCTTTTTGAGGTTTTTATTAGTCTTAATTTTAAGATGCAGATACATCTGATTCTGTGGTCACAAATACAACTGAAAATGAGGAGGCAAAATCTTCAAGATTTTATGTTGCTGCCTGATTTTTTTTAATTCTGTTGGTGTGGTCATGAATCTAGACAGCGTGCAGAATGGCCCAGTTTTTTTAGACCCTTGGCCCACCTGGCGGCTGGTTGCACTTGATATAGACGGCCGCCGTCTGAAGATATTTACACATCATCCAGTCAGAGCTGCTGCCGGCCAGCAATTGTGGTCGCGATCGCCCAGCTGATTTCATGATGACGTCATCCCGGCCTGCCAGTGTGTGACCTTGAAATGATGTCAACTTTAAGAGAAAGCATAAAACTTTTTCTTTTTTTAAAATATTTTTTAATAGGGAGAAATACAAAAAAAGCAAGTTAAAACAATCTGATGCCTTTTGTGTATAGCCATGGCTAAATTACAACTCCTGTCCCTAGAGGAGCTTTAACAGAAATTATAGAGGAACAGTGAAAATACCAAGAGTACCAGTGAAAAAGATAAATGGATAATTAAAAGATTTACGTGTTTCACATGAACACAGAATAGTTATGCAATGTGGGTGCACTGCTGACGATGTTTAGTTTGTTTTTTTTAAATGTGGACAGTTTTTGTTAAATATTTTATATTAGTGGGGAGTCTTTTCCACAGATTTGCCCCTTTCTCTGAGGAAAAGATGTTTGACAAAACTACAGTCTCTGCTTGTACTTTCTCTTGTTCTGGAAGTTTCTAGTCTTTGAACAAAGTTAGAAAGTATGTCTATTTGCATGTAATTTTCTTAATCTAAACTTTTTTTTTGGCCACACGAGCCTAGAGTAAGGGGTTCAGGTTAGGATTACGGTTAGGGTTAAACCATCAAACGTCTGAGTCTGCAGCTCACCGCTTCCCCGGGGGATGAGTCAAATGTGGAGTGCTAATAATGAGACTTTAACTTTAAATTAACTTTGACAACATTTGGGCATGGACGCACTTAAAACATGCCGCAATGTGCATCTTTGCTGCAAGTATTACGTGTAGACAAGCGGAACTCCCATCAGTTTTTGTGTTCCTAATGTTTTTGATACACAAATGTCGCCTTGTGGCCTCCTGCCGAATTTGCTGAAAAAGTTGCATTCTGGGATTTGCAACCGTAGTCTAACATGAAAGCCCAAATGGAGCTCTACCAACCGTCTGAACCAGATGCTCAAATGTTTTGGGAGTAACCCAGACGTTATATTCATAACTGGCAGTCTGAGAATCGGAATTTCCCTGCAGGCCGTTGGCTCAGATGCTTTAGCTCCTTGTAGGAGCAGTCGTGTGCGTATCCACATTCAACAGGATTGGGCTTCGGTAGAGACTCTTCCTCACAGAAGAGGATGCTGTGATGAACATCAGGAAGCTGGTGGCATGTAGAGCTGGTTTGGTTTCACACTGAGTTCATGGGGCTGAGCTGCTGTGAGCCTCCAGGGCGACAAGGGGGAAAAATTTAGCATGTGCAAAAAATAATTTTAGTTAAATCTGTTCTTTTTTTATAATATTTACTATTGTAAAGTTAGTTGAAGTTGACATTTTTTGATGTTCTTACTGTTGAGCAAATACAAATAAATTACGGTAAGGAAATGAGGGAACAACATGTACATTTCAGACTGCATAAACATGTGGTTTGTCAAGGAAAATCAATTAGTGAAAATGTAATTACGCCGGACATTTGCTTTATTTGTGGCTGGTAACCAGGAGCTGCAAAGAACTGTTAATGTTTGTGCTGTGATGAGGTTTCTGTTACGTCCTATCCTTCCGTCGCTGCATTATGCTGATTTCAGAGGCCAGCGAGGGCCATTAGATCACACTTTCACCCATCTGATAAACACTGAAGATCTTTTATTGCAATAAACACCTGCAAGACAAACATAGTTTTTCTTCATAATAAGAAATTCAGACTAAAATGGAAATGTATGGTTGTGGCTGCAAACATTTAAGGTAATTTTAAAAACTATGACACGAAAGTATAAAAAAAAACAGTTGAGAGAACTGGTTTGATGCAATGCAATGACACTAAAAAAAATCAAGTTCTATTTTGGCTAAATATGTCATATTTATATAATCCTGTCATTCAGGTTTTACATGAGTCTTTTAGAATAATGGATATTTGTGTCCACTTACATAATATTTTTAAACTTTGTTTTATTATTATTACTAAGAAATTATATAACTGTAACTAATCCAGTTTATATGCTTAAAATTTGAATAAAAAAAAAAGACGGAAAAAGGCTTTCGAAATAACATTAATGTTTCTGTGTTTACATTCTTGTACCTTTTCAAGTAAAAAGTTATAGTAATAATAAAAAAAAATCATAATGGAATTCCACACACAGCTTAATAACATCTTTTATTTTAATAGTTTTACTCCCATAAAGACTAACATAAACCAAACACTTCTCTGTGATTTTTATTAGTATTTTTATGATCTCCTCAAAATCCATAAACTTGTTTTTATAATGGTGGTAGTTCTCTTTAAGGGGGATCTCATAAAATGTGTCGAGCATCACGTCCAGCCTTGCCTCAAAGCTTTATTAATAAAGCAGCTTTGTTTTTATTGTCAGTTTGGTTCCGATGGACAGAAAATAGATGCATTTATGGTAGAATATTGTTTTGACATTAAGATGAATCATTGAGGAGGATGTTTACACATGAATATTTGACAGGACTGTAAGAAAAGACAAAAAAATTACCAACTGATTTTAGAATAATCTTGTAAAGGTGTGGAGTAAAGATAAGTTAAAAAGAAAACTCCCGCAATATATTGAATGTCTAAAAAACATGATTTTAAAACAAATAGACAAAATTCATCCTTATTTATTTGTATTTTTTTTTTTAAATCAAACTGACTTTTTTTAGCCCTGGACAACTACCAGATCACATTGGCTGTTTATTTTATTTGATTATTGTTATTTGTTAAATATTTTTAATTTATTTCATCAAAGATATTTCTTAATAAATTAATAAAATTTTACTAATATTTGTTATTTATTTTTATTTTGTCATTAAAGCTATTTCGTAGTAATTTAATTTAATTTTACTAATAATATTTGTTAATTATTTTTATTTTACTAAAGAAATGTGTTAATAATTTAATTTAATTTTACTAATAATATCTCTTAATTATTTTTATTTTATGTCATTAAAGATATTTGTTAATAATTTAATTTAATGTTACTAATAATATTTGTTCATTATTTAATTTTATTTCATTAATAATATGTGTTAAAATTTTTATTTAATTAAATTGTATTTTATTATTAATATTTGTTAATAATTGTATTTCATTTCATTAATAGCATTTGTTAATTATTTTTATTTTGTTAATTATTTTTGGTAGTATTTTTTATTATTAATATTTGCTAATAATTTTATTTCATTATTAATGTTTGTTAATTATTTTATGTTATCTTATGTCTGGTGTTATTCTGTTACCTAAATTGATCAAACAAAAACCCATAAGAAAACAGTTCTTGGGTTCTCCAGGGTTAAGTCATTTCCTGTTTGTCCTATAAGTCACCCTCAGTGATCTGCTCCTCTCTGCCTTGCTGTTGATCACAGGATGTTGATCACAGGGTTGTGGATTTGTGCATTCATGCATGCTTAAAAAAACAGGGATTATTATCCCTGAGTCAGCCTGCAGCCGTCTGCGTCAGCCGCTCCTCCTGGCTGCTCCAGCCCTGTTAAAATAATATGCTGAATATCTGTGGTGAACTCACTGCTGCAGTGAAAAAAGTCCCCATGATCCCTCTGGAGGTGTCGCATTGGCTTTGTGGATTTCCAAATGAAAATATTCTCCTTTTCCCTGAATTTGCAGCAGTAGATTAAGATCTTGTTTCTCTTGCAGCATTTTTAGCCATTCTGATGACACCAACAGTTCTGATCCAGAGTGTGGACCTAAATCTTTTGGCAGTATTACATTACCTTCAGGTTAATTGCTGCATCTGTCAGCACATCCATCGTCTGTTGAGATGAATATTTTATGAGGGGATATTTGAGCCGCCTGGTTTCTCAGTTTTCCCTTTGCTCCATAAATGCTTTTACTTCGAAGGGTAAAACTAATAGTTTAATTGATAAATTGATTGATTTTGGTTAAATATCGACAAAATCCTACAGATTTATCAAACTCATTACAGAAATTAAGAAATGGATTAATAAAAAGAAAAAAAGTCACATTTGATTCGTGATTATTAACTAAAGTCTAGTAGAGCTTGAGGAAAAAAGGAGTGGAAAATCACACCAAATTAATTCGTTTTTGTCTTATTTTTAAGATTTTTTCATTGTTACCGAGTTGATTTTTTTTAGAGGGAACAACAGAACCAAAATGGGTTGAAATGTTCACAAAAAAACAGCTTTCTGTATAGTCAATTAAATACATAAATGTATAACAGTTTGTGTGAGAAAAGCACATGTTTAAAGCATGACGATTAGTCAAAGATAGACTGGAGTCTGGTCTATAAATAGATAAAAAGTGTGTGAAAGGTCTCTGGATTCCAAAGTGCTCTTGGCTGGATGCTGAGCCCCTCGTTTGGGTTCAAGTACCTCCTATCTGAGTAACGTGTCAGCAGAAATATCGTGTATTTTTAGGACGCTCTCTCTTCCCTCGTACTCCACAGTTCCCAGCTGTGGAGGCGATGGCGCACCTCCGCAGAAAGCTGCAGCTCCTCAAAGCAAGGCGGCCATCGCTACCAGCAGACCTCAGCCTCCCAACGCTCCCAGCATGCAGCGCCGCAGTCTGCCCACGCAGCCCTCCTCCCCGTTCGGTACGACACCTCAATACACAGATGAAAGAGCATCCGGTGTTCAGTTACAGGAGCATGGGAGAATTCCCATCAGAGGTCATTTTGTCTTGGAATCACATGATCCATGGAAAGCAGATGAATTCTGCACCAAATTTCTTAAAGTTTGCTTTGATTTGAACATAATCCGTGTTACCGTGGGACAAAGTACACTTCTGCTTTGTGAGGTGTCTGTTATGATTCTCTCTGCTGCAGACGGAGCTTCCACGCCACCAAGTGGCAGCACTGCTTTTGAACCACAATGTTATCTTGATGCAGCTGCTATAGAAGAGCGTCCCTCAGCACCCTATTTAAGTGTACTACAAGTATATCTCGTCTATACTAAGAGAATCAGAAGCAACTTCATTGCCAAGTACGATTTTACACATAAGAGGAGTTTATCTTGGGGATGATGGTGGCTACATCAATAAATAAAAACATAATTAATTAAGAGAAGAAAAGGAAATATTGCAGCATAAATATATATACACAATTTGTAACTGTATTAAAAAAGCTAATGGCTAAAAGCTAATGGTTACTTGACTTACTGTTGTCTTTCCATCAGCTGGAACCAGTCTGGTCATTCTCCCCTGAACTCTGGCATCAAAAAGACATTTCTGCCCACAGAACTGAATATTTTCTCTTTTTCTGACCATTCTCTAAAAACCATAGAGATGGTTGTGAATGAAAATCTCATCATCAAAGTCACTTCAGTCCCGTTTCTTCCCCATTCTGATGCTCAGTTTGAACTCCAGCAGATCATCTTGACCATGTCTACATGCCTAAATGAATTGAGTTGCTGCCCTGTGATTGGCTGATCAGACTTGTCAGATTAGACAGGTGTACCAGGTAGTGTACAATCTATGTTGGAAACTCAAAATGTTCTAATTTAGTCTAAAGAAGTATTCAGTTCATATACTTCCAACACTACACATATGGAGTCTAGAGTACATTTGCTTATACTCCAATACTTAATACAATAAACTACAGATTTACTACTTTTTGCTCAGGGTTGTTACTATCTCTTTTTTTATTTATATTTTTTTACAACCTAATTCTCAAAAATGCATGTTGGGGTACAACATTAATACACTTAAAAACTGGCAGTTTTGTATAAAATATGATGCAAAACATATTTGTGTAAGAAATACTTTTAATTTTATCTATATTTAAAATAAACTCAATTTTGTGGGTTCATCTTCACAGCTTCAAGGAAAGAGTTCCAGAAAGACACAGAGAGTGCAGCATCACCAAAATCTTCACCAAAAAGATTCGCGGTTGTTTCTCCGAAGCTGCAGTCTCCTGGTGAGTAGCATCACACCGGCCGGGTGAACGCAGTACTCGGCTCATGTCGAGTACTTTCCCTCCTGGAGGATAAAGAAGGAGTGCATTTGAGTATTTCAACTCCACTGGCTGCTTTTGTGGCTTTAAAAATAACCATCATCTTCTTTCAGACTCTTACGCTTTCTCTGCACCCTGTTCACAGACTTTGCTCAGGGCAGGCCCACGTTACCATAGCAACAAGCTACAGCAGCACTTATGCTACAAAGGGGCTCCCTCAGCAGGCATCCTGCAGCCTTAGAGCCCAGCACTTTGAGTCAGTGATTTTACAGACAGAATAAGAGGACAGACTAACAGTCACAAATATCTTCATGCAGCAGACCGACCAATGCTAGTTCAAATTTTTGTTTTTTTCTTTTTTAAGATTGTGTCCATAGTTAGGGGATAATTACACTCATAACAGTTGAAAATTACAATATTATACGCTATAACGGTGCATAAAATACACTAAAGCAGGAGGTCTAGAACCTGAGGCTCAAGAAATGAGACTTTGTCACCCCTCCATTGTGACTCTGTAGCTTTTTATTTAAAAAAAAAAAAAACATATTTTGGTCTATGGGCGCATTTAACGAAACTGAACAGTCAGCACTGTAAAATAAAAATGTTTGTCATTTTTACAGCATATTATGGTCATATAATGACCATATTCATGAAAAATTAAAATTATGATTTTATTAATGGGGAACTTTTCTTAAGCCTTTCAGAGTAAACTATATCCATATATATGATCATATTATCTTTGGCAAAATAAAGAACTAATTATTTATGAAATACAAGTAATTTTTGTGAACTCTTTTCCTACTCAGTAGTAAGATGCCTCAATATCTGATTTAGACTTTTTTTATTTTCAATTTTGCCTTACCAGCTCAACTCTTTTTCAGTCCTTAAAGAAGCAACTTCTCTGTGTATATGATTTTTATGGAAAGGGTAAATGTTCTATCTGTGAGATTACACTGTGGTGGGGAGCAGATGATTTATCACTTATAGAAGGATAAATCCCTGCCAGTTAAAACAATTGGTCATTAAGAAGATAATTCAAGGATAAATCTTTGTCAGACAACAAATAACAGAGATGAGTGATCATTTGTCTTCTGGGAGCTCATTTTCCTCAATAAAGCAGTGTTGTTTTTATATTTGAAAGAACATTTTACTTTTTAAAAGTATATATACTCCATAAAAATGTTGTTCGGTTCCACAAATTTTTATGATTCTTTGTCTTTCGTTTTGTTTTTACTCATCTATTTTACTACTAAATTCGTAACTCTGGATTGAATCAATGATGCAACAGTTGCTTCGTGTTGATGCTCTTCTTTGCACGTGTAGCTCGAGGGCAGACGGCGGTCTCTGGGGCGGTTCGGACCGTACGGGCCCAGCAGCTGGACCGGGCTCTGATCCAGCAGCTGCAGGAGCGCTGCGACCAGCAAGCCCTGCAGCTGCAGAGTCTCCAGGCTCAGCTGAAGAAGGCCTCCCTGTGTCTCGATGTTTTCAGCATCACCACGCAGCATTTTTGTCACAAGGTAAGACGGAAATTATTATTTTTGTGGGATGCACGGTGGTGTAGTGAGAAGGTTCAAATCCCAGCTGGATTTCTGTGTGGAGTTTGCGTGTCCGACTTCCTCCCACAGTCCAACAGTGATTGTGTGGCCGTGCAACAGACTTGGACTGACTTGGACTCCAAAAGAGATTCATGGATGGATTATTGTTCTTTCTGGATTTTGTGGGAAACAGTTTTGTTGATTTATAGCAGGGATGTTGGTGACCTACATGTTTGAACCTCCTTACTGGATAAACACATTGATTCAGGTAACCAGCAGCAGTAAATGAGAGTGGACCTCCAGCCCTGAAAGCCTGGAGTTTCACACCCCTAATTTAGGGAATAAGTCCAAGAGTTTCTCATTTTGGTGCTAATTGGAACAGCAACAGCCTAACTTTCCCAATATTTTAAATGCAGTTTATTTTTGATGCTACTACAGGACTTATTCCAACTGTCCAATGACTTATAGCAATTTCTGGACATAAGTACTGCAAGAATAGATCACGAAAATGTTTAAATAGGTATGAAAAACTGTAGTTATAGAAAGTAAATGTGTTCAAATTAAACTCAAGAATTGACCATCAAAGTGTAAAGATATTGTATGGTTAAATTAACGTGCACAAATCCTTTCTTATTGTGCGAATAAGAGCTTTAGAGTCTGTGAGCTCCAACACTTTTTGTCTCCATTCACTCACAATTTAGTTTTCCCTCTCAGAAATTGTCTCAGATTTATTGAACTTATCAACTGACCTGCAATGACAATTTTTCTTTGACTTAAAGGGTAACTTTTGATACAGTAAACAGGATTTTAGCCAAAACACTGCAAAAACAGGCTCTGTAAAAATAACTCAAAACTTGGCAGACTTTTATTTTTTCTGAGCAAAAAAATTGTAACCATTAAGTCATGTTTTCACAAATTAATTTTATTTTGCCTTTAAAAAAATCTTGCTGATTTTTGTCTTGCAAGACAGAAAATAAGTTATTTTTTCATGATAAAATAAATGTATTTTTACTTTTTTAAGATTAAAAGATTCAGTTTTTGCAGTGAACTCCCTCACACTAAAAAAATAAAAAATCTGAATTTAACAGTTGCAGCTCAATCAGATAGAACACATGAGAATAAAATTGAAATTATAAGGTTAATTTCTCTAACTGGTTAATATTATCAACTGTATTATAAAGTAACTATTTATGATTTAACATACAATAAACTTCTATCTGACTATTCATGCAGTTCAAAGTTGCAGACAAATATTTTTTGCAATATTCCTCTGATTAAACCCAGAATGGACGTTATTCATTCAGACTTGTGAGATTCGAAAAATGTTTAATGGAAATTGATCTATTTTAAGCCACCGTCTTTTGATGTAATAAAAGTAACATGAAAGTTAATTGATAAAGATAAAAAGCTTTCCCAGCTGTGTGAACTCTGAAGAGCCAGTAAAGTAGGGCAGAAAATCCACAACATAAAAAATAAACTACTCAACACTTTTAAACAACAATACAGAAATAAGCTAAATAATGAAAATAATTATTTAAAAAAGCAATAAAAGATCATAATTTTATAGAGATTTTACTTGAGTGTGAAGATGAAACATCTGGGCTGCTGAAAGCATGGAACTGCTGCTTCTGGGGTTATATGGGCTTTTATTATGTTTAAAATGTTCATTTTAACTTTTATTAGGCGCAGTTTATCTGTCAGATTTATTTGGCAAAAAAAGAAAAAAAAAATCCTGGCATTTTTTTCACGAAGTTTGACTGTTCCGTGTAGTAAACTCTACTCTAGATTATCATAATACCCCGAGACAAACTGAAAATGATCCTTCCCTCTTTAAATCTCTGGATTTACAGCATGTTTTGTCAGAACAATCATAGTAATGATAAGAGATGCAGTTCATCTGATTAAAAAAAAAAAGTTTTTTTTTAGTGTATTGATGTTGATCAGAATTTATCTTATTTATTGATGCTTTTTTTCGTTGTTGGATCTTTTTATCAATGAAATATAATGTCCACTTTCGTTAGATACAAACCTTTTTGCCAACCCTTTATATAAAAATAAACAAACCTTCTCAACTAATTGAATTTTCTTTTCATTTCCCAGATTAACTGTTTTTTCTGTCTTTACAATTTAGAATTCATTTACACCTAATTATTGATCTTCTGCTAGGAATTCATTTTTCCGGTCCCACCCATGTCGACTAACTAAGAGCTACAGCTGAAAAAATATTAGTTATACAATGACAATGTCAATATTTCTTGTTGTAACATTAAAAAATAGTATTTGGAAAAAATAGTTTTTGGAAAATTATAGTTATTTTGTATTTGAGGATTATTCAATCAATAAATTCTAACCAGCTCTCTGTTATGAGCTGAATATGACAAACACCAGCATTAAATTATAATTTGCTAGAATATTTAATGAAGTCCTTAAATTCTACTGCAACTCTAGTTTTTTTTTTCTTTTTTCAAAGAAACAATTTAACCCTTAAATTGTGTTTAGGTCAAAATTGACTCATTTTCACATTGAAAATGGGTCAAACGGTTGAACAGGATAGAATAAAACTTTATTTATCTCACAAAAGCTTCAATTTTTGTCCTTTTATCCAGTTAGAAATACAATTCTGTATTTTTTTAAGAGGCTGTGCTACAGAACAGATATTGATGATGTCGTTCCCAGTGTTCTGTTTTTTTCAAGCATGTGCATGTGAGTGTGTGTGAGTGCGTGTTGCTCCCTGGCATGCGCACAAATGTGATCTGGGCTGTGCTGACTGGGGGCTTGTGGGCAGGGCAGGCACAGCTGGGCTGAGGCTGGCCGCCTTTGTTTCCAGGAAAAACTGATGCTCATCGTTTCGGAAACGAGGTGAGGCTCTGGTCTCCCCATCTCTCCTCCCCTCTCCTTCCCCATCTGGGTTCCCTCCCTCCCCCCCGTTTTTTCCCTGTGTGCTTGCATTAGCCCGGCTGCCTTCCTCTGCAGGCTCAGGGATGCTGCGGTCCGCTAGCTTAGTATGGACCACTGCTGCTGCAGGCTGCCTTTCCTCCCGTCGTGCTGTCTGGACCGAACGGTAAAAGGCAGGAGCTGCTTTCAGCACACAGGACTGCTGCTTTGTGTGTTTGCTGGTGTGCGCATGTGTGTTTGGTGCAGGGGGGTACCTTGTGTGGTCGCTGTGCTCCTCATATTCACTTGTTACCTAGCGACAGAGCTGGCAGACGGCTCAAAGCTGGGCAGGATTGTGCTGAGTCAAAGCTGGCTGTTTGCAGGGAAATCTCTGACCGCTGTCACTGCTGGGATTTTTCTCTGTATCATGTCAAAAAAGGGATAAATGCACTTTTTTACCCCATTTTTGTTACCCTTTTTTTCCTAAAAAGAAAGAAAGAAACTATTTTGTAATATCTTAAGTATCAATACAGCTTATTTCAAGTTATTTCATGAGTGGAGGGCCAAACAAATGAACAGCAAAGCAGCAAACGTACTTTATAGTCCATTAGGGCGAAACCTGCTGCATGTTTGTGGATTTTAGAAAGGTAAATAATGTGGAATTAGCTTAATTTACCTTAAAAGATGCATTTCTTTGTGCATAACACTGTAATATGCCACAATTAGTGTGTTAAAAACGGATTATTTGTAGTTATACATTTTATTTTATGTTTACACTCTCTCTGATTTCTAACATATTAATATTTATTGCTTATTTAAAACTGATTCAAATAAGATAAAATATATTATTTTATGTTGTTATGGCAGGAGGAGCATTTTAAAAAAGGAAAACTGGATTTTATGTCTCTTTCCTTCCTTACAATCTACAAATAGAGGGCAGCCAAATGAGAGGGTGAAGGGGGCGGGGCTTCACTAATGAAATGATGCTGACTGTATTTCATCCCTCCTAAGGTCAATGCAGTCTCCTCCTGTGTCTGCATGCCTCAGAGGACATCTCTTAAAGTCGTGACACTCATTGTCTTGCAATTTTTCATCTGACCTGATTTCCAATTTTCTTTGTGGCTCATTCTCATAACATCGTTGGCTCCTCCTAGATTGACCTTAATTGCCATCTTTGGAATGAAGCTGAGATGTTCTGTATGTAGTTTGGTGCACAGAAAGGCAGACTCTTACTGTAATTTAGCCTGGCTTTTGCATAGAAAATACGAGATTTGCTTTTCTTAAAGACACTCCAATGAAAACGGTGTTTTTAGGGTTTTTAACATGTTGTTTTGACATTTTCGTGATCAAGGAAGACAAAGAAAATTTAGCTCAAAATTACATTTCTGAGGATTTCTTTATTTTAATTATTGTAAATTAGGAGCAGATGCAGAAATGCTGTTTCATAAAGCTTGTAAGTGTTATGTACAAGCTCGCTGCTCTGCTCCATTCAAATGCATCCGCTTGCAGACAAATAGATCCATTAACGTCTTTGTTTTTCTCGTCTGAGCTGGTATGTGACTCAGAACTGTACGACTGTTTAACTCCAATATTGCTCAATATTTTGTTGCACCTGTAATGTTAGCTTGGGGTTGTGAGGGGCTTGTGAGTCAGCGGGTGAGCTCATAAACAAAGGGATGATGGGATATCAGTGGAGGCTTACTCAACACCAACAGTCATGGCCACAACTCAGAGACAAATTTCTAATGAACTACTGCTGCTCATTTTTTACATTTGGGCTAAAAAAAGCATAATCATAATCAAAAGAGCACTGGAAACGGTTTAAAAAGAACAAAAGATGATTAAATCCGAACGTTTTTCTCTCCAAAGTTACAAAGGTGTCTGAGCAACAGTCATAGTTTGTCAAAGTTCAAATGATCTTCACTTTTCAACAAAACTCTTTCTTGAATGTTGCTTTTTGTGTTATTAATAAAACTTAATTGAGGTTTATTTCTCCTTTTTTTGGTTGTTTTGATGACCAACAAAATCAAAGTGAGTTGTAGAATCCTCCTGAGTTTAGAATAAAGATACTCTTCATTCACTTATGATTTGTCTGGTTTCTTTTTCTTGATAGAATTTCTTCTCTTTTTAGTTTACAGACAAGCTACGCTAAAAAATTCAGGTTTAGCAACAAAAATGGCCAGTTCTTTGTTTCTTTGCTACTGCCTTTTGTGTTTCGGGCAAAGTTATGATGCAGGACAAAGATGGTTTCGCCCTGCAGGGCTGGATGATGCAACTGCTGGACACAATGACCCCTGCGATCTCCCATGATGCCATTCACTTCACTATTAAATTCAGGAGAAAGCAAAAGAACGTCTTTATAAATTATTCTGTGTTTTTATATTTTTTACACAATGCAGTCTGTCCATCCGTCCATTTTCTTAACCTGCTGGAGTCACAGAGGTGGGGTACACCCTGGACAGGTCGCCGGCCTGTCGCAGGTCAACATAGTTTGTCTTGTGAGGTGATTAGACATTCCAACAACAACCACTAGATGGCAACAAAACTTAATTAATTTTCCAGATCAGATTTCTTTGCTTTACTCAAGGGGCTGCAGCCTCTCTCCTCTGTAACATGAGTGGTACAGTATACCAATACTTTGATCACAGCAGAACAACAGCCTACAATTCTTTTTTTTATTTTTTTACTTTTTTTATTTAAGTGGTTTAGATTTTTTTTTTAAGTTATTTCAAAGCCACAACGTTCAGTTATTGTCTGAAAATTCTGTCCAAGACAAATAATCTGACTTAAAAGTTAAAATTCCTGAATACAATTACCTCATATTCACTATTAATGTCTCATCTCTTTACCTCCAAAAAAGAAAAATAACAACTTTTTCAAGATATAAAATAATACACTTTACATTTTGTACAAGTTTGATGTGGGAACAAATGATCCACAAATGCTGTGTTGTGTGACTGGTGAAGATATTCTTTCTAAAGAAGTTTGATTACTGTTGGTACATTATTAAGTTTTTTATTGAAGCCCTCCTGCTTGCTTGCTTTCTTTCAGAGTGAGAGCGCCGTTGTGAGGGAGAGGGAGCTGTCCCTGGAGCTCGCCAAAATCAGGGATGAAGTTGGTAAGTGGGAAACATCCTGATGTTGGATGAAGCACCAGAGGGGTCAGGAAGTCAGTCACGGCTTGCAGGAAGTGGCTGATGGGAGTTTAATCTGTGATACACCTTATTCCATAAACTTTCAGTGAAAACATTTGCTCTTCTGAGCACCCAATGAATTGAAAACCACCTTTTTCCGTGTTTTAGCTTTCAACGTTGCACGGTGGGAGCAGCTGCAGCAGGAGAAGGAGGACCTGGAGCGCCGTTTTGAGGAGGAGCTGCAGGGACTACGGACGCAGCAGCAGAGGGAGCTGGGAGCGCTGGAGGAGCGTCTGAAGGTGGAGCATCTGGACGAGACGGAGAAGCTGCAGGCCCAACAGCGAGCAGAGCTGGAGGAGCTGCAGTTCAGACAGCAGGAGCAGGTGTGTGTGTGGGGGGGGTTGGGGCTCATTTCTCGCTGAACATGAACAAATTTGAAGAATCAAAAAAGAAAAATCGGAATCGAATCAATCCAGGCTCTGGTCAATCGAACTGAATCTGGAAACTGTTGTTGTGTCATGCAGCTTGAGGAGATGACTGAGAGCCATGAAACGTCCCTGATGGAGATGGAGACGACCCACAACGACACCATGGCCACGCTGCAGGAGGAGCACGCCAGGACTGTAAAGAGTAGGTCGCGTCTTTTCAAAGCCTGTTCTGGCTCTGCGTTCTTTTACATGAACAAAAATGTATTTCTTTTCTTTGTTAGATCTAAAGATGGCCCATGAACAACAGAAGAAGTCACTGGAAGAAGAGTTTGAAAAGATCAGACTTTCACTTCAGGTTCTCCTCAAATGTTTCTGTTTATAAAGCTTTTTTGTGTTATTTTTACTAAAACTAAATGAGTTAAATTCTTGCGGTCCCCAGGATCAGGTGGACACCCTGACCTTCCAAAACAGAAGCCTCAGAGATCGAGCAAAGCGATTTGAAGAAGCTCTTCGCAGAAGTACGGATGAGCAGATTGTGGTAAGACTTGTTGCTCACCTTTCAGCATTTCCCTTCAGGGGTCACCACGGTGAATCAGCTTTCACTGATTGGTGGTTTGGAGAGATCTTTACGCTCATCCTGACACAACCCTGTATTTTATCCAGGCTGGGGACCAGCACAGGGAGATCCAGATTTGGGCTCCCTTGTGACTACGCATTGCTCAAGGAGCCACACTGGATGAAGCTCATGTAACCAGTTGCAATAAATGAACTTTTATTGTGTTCTAGGACGCTTTGGCTCCATATAAACACATCGAGGAGGACCTGAAGAGCTTGAAAGAAGTTCTGGAAATGAAAAATCAACAAATCCATCAACAGGAACTGAAGATTGCAGAACTGGAGAAAATAGTAAGCTTTAAGTTTCTACCTGGACTTTCACCTCCAAAGACCCTGGTATTTGGTATGAAGAGGGAAATGATAAAAAGTACAAATGTGTTTAAATTCCTTTAAAAAGCAAGAACTATTGTATAAAAACATGTATATATATTTTTTTCCTTTTTCAACTAGGTGATAAAAAAGTAAATTATTGGTAGGGTAAGGTAAAATATAATAAATGTGCATATATATATATATATATTTTTTTTTTTCATTTACAGATTTCTGTTTGAGTCCAAGGTTTTGTAAATCTTTTAACAAAGAAAACTACTCTATCATTACGTTTATCAATAAATTGATGACATGTTTTGTCTTAAATGTGTTTTTTTATTTAACACAACTTAACATGTTTGAAAGTCAAAGTTTGATCAAATGTGGTATTGTTTTGCTGTTTTTCCCCCCTTCAAATATTTGTTTACTGGATGAAATGTCAATTTTAATTTATTTATGTTTTTTATCATTTTCAGAGTAAATGGACATTAATAAATTAAAGGCTAAATATTTAAGAAATAAATGCGTTTTGTTTTTGCAAAAACAACATAAACTACTTGAAAAAAAAAGTCATGTGATGATTTATTTCAACGCCACAGAAATAAATTAAGCTCTTGTGTCCATTTTAATGGTTTAGGACTTTTTTTTGTTTGTTTTTTGCTGTTTGACTTGTGTTTCATCATTGTAAGAATTTAATGGTCCGCACATTCTCGCCTTTGTTTTTGAGCAGGCTGCAAAGAATGTTTACCTGGAGGAGAAGCTGCAGGTGTTGCAGCAGCAGAACGAGGACCTGAAAGAGCGAATAGACAAGAACGTCGCCGTGTCCAGGTCAGTTTACGTGCATGCTGCTTCTGTAACAGAGTTGGAGTTTGACCCGTAAATAGTGCATGTATCAAGTGAGTTATTATGACGTGAATTTGAATACAAAGACACATTATCACTCAGTTTTTAGACAGATTTCTGCTGGTTTTCAAACTTTTTCTGGTCGAATTAATTTCTATTTATCTAGTTGAGTGGTTGAACAAAACTTGAAATGCTTTAATCAGTAGATTTTTCTAAACTAAATCCCTCTAGGCATGCTTGACATTTCTTTGTGTATTTCAGACAGTTTTCGCAAACACAATTTCTTAGTGTACAAAAGCATTAACTCATTCTGCAGAACCTAAGTGATCTTAGATGTTTTATTTTGAAAATCTTTTGTATTCTCTTTCCTCCTGTTGTAAATAAACTTCCTGTCTACTTAACTCAATAATAGAAGTTGTTCCTGTTCAGTCACATCCAAGCATTAAAGATGTATACTTTTCTTTATTCTCTTTCCTGGAGGTTTCTTTGGGTGTGAAAATACTGATGGAAATGAATCTCACCTTCCTTGTTCTCTATAAAAACAACACATCTTTTTCAGTCAGAAAACAATGAGACAGGTTTAAGCCAGCATTAGGAAAGAGGTGTTAAAACTACTTAAAACAAATATAGAACAAAATATTTTTCCTTTTGTTATAAATGGAAAAAACTGCCTGTAAAAATTGTTTTGGTAATATTTTTTAAAATAATTTGTCAAATCTAGTTATTTTAGAAAAAATGTTCATCTTGAAATTAGCTATAAATACTCATATTTAGTCATATTGCTCTAATACTTGGAAACGTCCTAAACAAAAAGTTAAATATTTTTAAAATACAGATCTACATACATGCTTGTACCATTTTCTCCTAAATGATCCTTTTTAGTGCTACAAAAGTTCATATTTCTGGACCTATTAATTAAAATAAGGCTAGAATTACACATTTTAAAATAAAATTTGTCACAATTATGTATACATTTTTAGGGTGTAAGAAAATATTAATTCAGTGAAATATTTCGATACTGTATTTGGCGATACTTGTATCTATTTAAAATACTGACAAGGTGATATTTTATTATTATTTAAAACAAGTAGTTCAGTTTTACTTTTGTTTCCCACTTAAATGTTTCTTAAATTACCGTGAATTTGCTTTGGGAAAAGTAACTTGTTTATGCGATAAGTTGGACTCTGTTCTGATCATTAAATGACATGTAATTTACTATTTAACTTTTGTGAAAAATGTATTATTATTCAAATAATTCTTAAGGCATAATTAAAAAAAATAAACTACTGTTTGATACTGTCTTGGGATTTTTCAGGATACATATTGTATCATGACATGTGTATCGCGATATTTATCGTATTGCCAGACTCTTGCTAATATACACCCCTATAAATCAAAGGTCAAAAAAGTTTGTCTCATTAGAGATTTTTCATAAAATAAAATGTCTTAACCAGATATTCAAGATGTATTGTGTTAAAATAAGCCCAAGGTAGTTTTGTGTCATATAAAGTGTAAAAGGACATTTAAAACAAAAAATACTGAGTGATATTTTGTGTTTTTGCAGTGCGGTTTCCTCTTTTTTTACCTTTTCTGTCCCCGTTTGTCCTCAGACAACTCTCAAAGGAGAACGCCAACCTGCAGGTGAACGTAGAGAAGGAGAGCAACGAGAAGAAGAGGCTGAGTCGCACCAACGAAGAGCTGCTGTGGCGCCTCCAGACGGGCGAGCTGAGCCCCCGCATGTCCCCAACCGGCTCCCCCATCCACCGGCCCTCCTCTGGACCCGGCTCCCCGGCCCGCCCGCACTCCTACCATCAATGACATTCTTCAATCGGAGAACAAACCCTCATGCTTAGACCATCGGTCTCATCTATTTTAGGCTCAAATCAGCAAAGAAATGTTATCTTTTAGACATTTGAATCTCTGACAAGATGAATTGTACTGATGACTCAATAATTTAATCAATATTTTGGATGAATGCCCTCAAAAATAGACCCATCGTCATTTCACCTTCAGCTGAACTTCCTGTAATCGGGATGAAGGGCGAAGAAGACAAAAAAACACAAGAAGCGCCTTCTACCGTTCATTCTCTGCCACCAGCAGCATCTGCCATGAAACAGGCAATACTTGAGGAAACCTCTCAAAATACTTGCTCTCAAAGCACACGTTTGTTTTCATGAACATCTTTCCATTTTCAATCAGCCATCCCACCTTCTTCAAAAAGCGCAGTCTTTTAAACTCACTAACACTGACGAAAAAGCGCGACTGTCTTCCAAATCACGTTATTTTATCTTTTCTCTGTACAATGTTTAACAATAATGAGGCAGAGAGGCCTTAAAACTGAACAGATTTCTGATTCTCGGCCCTCAATCAGAACAAAAAACAGAAGAACCTCAAATCCTGAACATCAAAGTTGCAATCACTTAAGACTACGGTCACGTATTCCAAAAAATTCCAACACATGGCGACCTAAATGCAAGTCTTCATCTGAATCAGCAGATGGCAGCGCGGCAGTATTTGTTATCGGGAGGTGACAGGGGTACAACTCCACAATTTTTCTCTATACGTTGACGTTGGTCAGTGGCAGCCCGGGCTCGTTTTTAGGTCATCAGGTGGCAGTCCAGTAACAGACGGGTGGCAGGGAGGCAGCAGTGTGATAATAAGGTGGTAAGAGGGTCTCCAAGATCCTCAAAATCGTCTGATGATCATCCGATTTCAGACCTGCCATTTCGCTACCAACACCCAATTGTTAGATATGGTACGGTAGCAGCGTGAGGACTCGATGAGGGCTGTTGACATGGGCCAGGGGCCCGGTGATGATCAGACGTCAATCTGCCAATCCCGGCCACCGATTGTCCAAATGGGGAGACAGCATCGATGCTGCACAAAACTCATCGTGCCATTGACAGTGACTCACCTGTGTATTGACGAATTGTGACTGATCCTGAGAAGAATACGAAGAAGACAGAAATATTGCGCTTTCTTGGGAGGTTTGTTGTCTAAAAATGTGTAAATTGACAAGATTATGATGTGTGCTTAAAATTTGAGCTGCGAATGACCAGTGTTGCAGAATGGGCCGCTTTTTATACACCTCTGGGCCAGCTACCGGACAGCTGGTGGTACTTGACGTGGACGGAGACATTTACACATTGTGCAATCAGAGCTGCCACAGCCTAGCTGTTGTACGATCTCATAAAGGTGATTTTTAAAAATTGGGCGGGATCATAAAATCTTGAGGATTCTGCCTCCCCATTGTGCGGTGGCATAATGGTGTACTAGTGACCGTAGCTTAACTGAGCTTTGCCATCTACTGGGATTCTTTGCTACAGACATAAAATCTAAATGTTGCAGATGATACTAAATATCCCCACAATTGACATCTTTGCTGGATTTAATGCACAAAACTCTCTTTAGCAAAACCTTGTGCGCATTTTCATCTCAGAGACGTGGACTGCGAGCATGCAAATTGGGCTGCAGCGTTACCTCATTTTTTTATTTTTATTTCTTTCATTGTTAATCTCAGGACTGGAGAAGCATTTCAAGTCATCAAAGGGAAGCTACTGCCATATCCCTCATTTTTAGATTTGCTGTCCTTTTTTCATGTTTACAGCAACAATCATTTCAGAAAGTCGTTTTTTGTCTTGAAAGACGTCAGACTCCAGCTGTAAGACCTGACATTTTATCGAGGTTAGAGTTTGAACAGACGATTACACTTTTTGTACAGTTCTTGATGACGTTGAGTCAATCGGGAGTTTCTGCAGCAGGAATTAGATAAATGTGGATCAGGCGAAGGGTTTCGTTGTGATCTAAGGAGGAACGACCCATCAATCAGGTTCTTTGAAAGCACTGATTACCTCTGTGTCCCATGGACATGTTCTCATTTGCTGAATGTTTGTTCAACACTACATAAGTGCTTTTGTTTACAGCTTCTGTCCAATGTAACATGGATGTCTCTGCTTCTGTTAGTTTACAGGACGTCTGTCGGTGAGATTGTATTAGCGTTTTACAGATTCCTTTCTCTGGTTACGTTTCTATGACCGCATGTCTTTAAGAGCTGGCTGAGTGTTACTTTTGTACATTCCACTGTTATTTATTATCCCGCTTGCAGAACCTAAACCGTAGCCAAACATGTTTAAATTATTGTGGTCGATGATGAAAGTACATACTGTCTATGTTGCATTTTGTATTTCAATGTAAAAAAGAAAAAAAAAACCCTAGTCCACACATAAAATCACTAATTGAACATTTTCTGTGCTTATGCATCTTTATATATAAGATTTTGTTCATTGTTTATTCTGCTAAAAGATGGAGTTCGAGCCAAATGCACCAGCGAAGCAGAAAAAAAGCGAATCACTGTGGCCGAGATCCGCCATTGCAGCAAAAAAAAAAGAGTAATGGTGCAAACAAAAAAATCACTGCAAATAAAAAAAAATGCTGAAAATAACAAATTAAAATGCTGAAATTAAAAGAAACTCTGCTGCAACAATAATAACAATAATATTAATAATAATAAATAGGCTACAAATAAAAAAAGCCACAATCGAAGTAGATTATGTGGGAAATTTTGCTCTGGAGTGAGACCGTGTGGTGGACCATGGATCTGTGTTTTACTGCATATTAGACTAAAGCCACAGAATTGGATTCTCCCTTCTATAATGGTCTTTTGGACACTGGGCTTATTTGTGTTAGCCGAAGCTAAAAATTAACCGGCATCCTTTCAGTTTACTTTCAAACCTGGGGCTGCACGGTCCAAATAACACATTAAAAAGTACACATCGTGACACTGGACACTAACATCTTCACTTACTTTCTCGTTCATTTTCCAATTCGTACATCCTTTTCTTCTTTCTTCTTCTCACGAGGGCGCATGACCGAAAACAGCCCTTGTAATACACTTCAGGAGTAGCTTGTTTATTTGCAGCATTCTTTTTTCTTTCTTTCTTTTTTTTTTTTTTGCAAAATATTTTTATTTGCATCTTTATTGCATAATTTATTTTTATTTGTAGGATAATTTCTTTTTATTTGCAGGATCATTTCTTTTTATTTGCAGGATAATTTATTTTTATTTGCAGGATAATTTCTTTGTATTTGCAGCAGCGTCTCTTGTTATTTCCAGTTTTGTTTTTTGTTTGCACTGATACTTTTTTGGTGAGTCTCGGCCACCGTAGTGTATATAATTGAAAATATGTCATTCATTTATTCAAACTTACAAGTTCTAGTGCTTTAATGTGGAATAATGAAAAAATACACATTTGAATTAGTTTGATTCAAACAATCGAAACAAAAAAAAATACTCAATCTATACATAAATATGTCAAACTGTGGATGACTGGTCATGACTTGATTGCAAAAAGAAAAAGAAGATGCATGTAAATAATCCTGTAATAATTAGTTTTAATCATAAATACATGTCTTAGTGCTTATACATACAACACATGAAACATTGAATCCATTAAATGTGCAGTTTGTCAAAAATAGTTGAAATATTTGCTTGAAAATGATCAAGACGAAGCAAAATTGTATAATCCCACCTGTAATATGCTTTACTTATTTTTTTAATATACATCAAATATAGTTGAAATCCAGGTTTGTAAATTCTAATTAGAATTATCTATACTTTACCAGTCCAAGGTCAGATATTTTATCAAATCCATAAGTATTAATAGTATCAAATAATAAAGGTTTCAACGTTTAGAAAATAAAACAGGATCTCTCCATCCTTTCCAGAGGTCTGCAACATGCAGCTCCAGAGCTTCATGCGGGCGGCTCGTTTATTCATCCATTGTGGCTCTCTGGCTTTAAATAAATATGCTAACAGTTTGAATTAATATAAAGTTCATTAAATTAGCACATATTCTAATCTATGCTATGTTTTGTTGTTGTTTAGAGACAAAGTTCTGAAAGCGAATAATTGTGTTTACATGTAGGCTTTACTGATTAAAAAAAAAGCTGTAGTTTTCATGAACATTTATTTTTGACAGTAAAAAAAAGAAAAAAGGATGAATTTGCACCAAAATCGAAATGATGGAAAAGTTTCATTTTTAATGCAAGTGAATCTACTGCAGCAGGATCTCTGACAGAGGCTGCACTTTATTTTGAAAGAGTTGGAGGTTCTGCTGTTAAGAAAGAGTAAAATAATTTAAAGATGTTATTTATATAAAAGTGTCAATTTGCACAAAAATATCACTAAAGTATTTTCTTAAATGTTGAGGTGGGACGTTGCAGCTCCAGTAAGTAAACGGACCAAATGACTCTTTTAGTGTCGCAGACCCCAGATTTACACTATAATATATCTGGGTGGTCACAGGGTTGATTGTCTGACCTTCTTCTCTCCAAACATCTTCTGCATCTTTTCAGGGTTAAAAACTCTCGAGTCAAACTCATCTCCACTCATTTTTTTTTTTCAATTTGAAACAATCCAACATTTTTCCTTTTTCCTCGACCAGTTAAAAACTCTTCTGAACAAAGTTTTAATTCTAATGCTTTTATTTGTTGTGAGCAGTTCAGAATGTTGTTACTTTATATAATCTCTTCATAAGTGAAATAAGGTGTTGCTACAATACTAAGGTGATTATAATGTATAAATATGCTCATTTCTGGCTTTATGCGGAGTTTAGTTCTGAGCTGATATGTCACTGACCTCATTATTTACATGTAAAGTCACATTATGAAGATGCACATCGCTTTAGCTGCTGGCTGTGACCGTCGTTACTTTCTCATGAAACTCTGCAGCATGTCTATGGGCAGCGGGAAGATGATGGTGGAGTTCTTCTCTGCTGCGATGGTGTTCAGAGTCTGCAGGTATCGCAGCTGGAGAGCAGATGGAGCTTCAGCGATCACCAGAGAGGCTTCCTTCAGAGCTCGAGAGGCTTTCATCTCTCCCTCAGCAGCAATGATCTGAAATGCAACAATCAGGTTGTTTTTTTTGGGGTTTTTTCCCATGTTTGCTTCACATACTGCCCTCACCTTCGCTCTGGCCTCCCGACTGGCCTCTGCTTCTGCTGCCATTGCTCTTTGCAGCTGCTGAGGCAGCTTCACGTCTTTGATCTCCACGCGCTCCACCTTAATCCCCCATGGATCCGTGGCATCATCCAGGGCTTCCTGCAAAGACACTTTCCGTTTTAGCGCCATCTGTTGATGGATAGTTATCAATGGTTAATCGATTTAATTGATTAATTGATTTCTAGGACCCAACCAGATTGATCTGTCTGAGGTAAGTTGTAGAAGTTTTTCAAAATAAAATAAAACAATTTTTGAAAATACAATTTTTCTTAAGTTCAAAGACTGAAATGCGAGTGGATTTAGCATTAATTTGTGCTTGTTTGAACACATATTTTAATTTACAATTGATCGATTTTAGGTCAGTAAATCGTATCGAATCGCTGAAATGACTCACCCAGTTATTAACCAATTCCCAGATGAGAAAAGTGTTTTATCTTTAATTAAAGCTTTAAAACTGTTTTGGTTCAGTCTTTGCTCTTCAGATATTTTTAATTAGATGAACGCCTTTTATGTTTTTAAATTTTATTTATCCAGGAGGAGGAACAACATCCTTATTTACAAATGTAGCCTGGCAAAAGGAAATATATTTTGGGAAAAGAAAGAAAGAAAAAGAACAAGAACAAAAAATAAAAAATTTATAGAATCAGAAGAGAAACAAAATCTAAAAATATAAGTTACAGTGTTAACTTTCTTGTGCTGCTTTTCTCCTTCAAAATTTGATGGAATTACATTGATTATGTCAGCAGTTAAAAAAAGTTACATTATGTTAAAGGTTTGTGTTTAAGCGTTAAAGGGTTAAAATGGACATTAAGATGTGTTTTTAAATCAGCTTGTGGAATAAAAGTGTCCAATCTTAGAGTTTTTTGTAATTCATTCCAGTCTGTGGCTGCAGCAGTGAGGATTGTACACAGGGGATGAGGTTTGTAAAAGATTGTTTCGCCCCCTAGTGGCAGAAGGAGTGATTTACCTGCTTGCTTTATTAAGTGCAAAAGAAACACTCCATGCATTTGAATTTTTGGCAAATTAGATGACATGTAATGAAATAAACTTGTCTTAATCTTTACTTCAGAGCAGCTCTATCCACACCTGCATACTGAGAGAAATGCCCTCCCTGTCAGAGAGAAGCTCGGACAGGTTTTTGGTCCCGAGGACGTTCCTCAGAGTGGTCTGAGCGAGCAGACGTGTAGATGAGTGTGCGTTGGAAACGTTGGCCACCGAGGAGATGGGACAGTGTATGCGGAAGTAGACCACACCGTCCACAGACACAGTCACTGAATCTTTGGTTAGAATCTGCCAAAATAAAAAACAGTTTTTAAAAAATGGACAAGTTTTCCCAAATACATAAATGAAAGGGAGGAAAAGTAAATAAAAAACTCACTTCTTGAGGAGGAATATCAAAGGACACAGTCCTCAAGTCGACCTTTACAAAGTTGTCTGTGCAGGGCAGGACAAAAAAGAGGCCTAAACAGCAAAAAAAATTGATTATTGTTGGGTTTTTATTGTTCACATAGAATTTTTCAAACCACAGACCTGGGCCTTTAGGTTTTCTGTCTGGAATCCGGCCAAGTCTGAAGATGACCGCTCGCTCATACTCCTTCACTATCTGGAAATCACAAACACAGATGAGCAGCAGAGAGCAAAAAGCAGGGGAAAAATGACAGTAAAGGATTCCAAATCTGTAATTAAAGCTAAATGTGAGTAAAGTGTACCTTGACACACATAAACCCTGTGAGCGGGAAGGTCGCGACCACAAAGATGAGGGATACGATCACCAGCAGCCATCCAAAGCACCCCAATGCTCCTGAGTTTTTGTCTGCAGGGACAGAAAACGCTTTGAAATCTGTCACAAAAAAGGTAGAAGTGAGTGTTTCTGTTGTCTTCCATGACTCACAACGTGTCCGCTGACAAATTAATAGGGTCCAGTGAGACAAATCTCTTTGTATTTAGAGGTGACGCAAAACGTCGAAACAGTGAGAAAGGAGGAGTACAGTGGAGTCACACATCTCCATTGTGAATAGTCACGTAATTAATCTCTGAGGAAAGTTGTGAAACTCCTCTGAAGAACTACACACGTGCTGTTCTTAAATAAAAGGCTTTTATATATTGACTCTAGGAACATTTCACTGTTACAGGGCAAAAACGGGATGGAAATGAAAAAGTAATTAAGTCTACACTCTCACTTTATACTTTATACTTATTTTTCTTTCACAAAAGGTCTTGCCTTTTGCCAGGACACAGTTGTAAATAGGAATGTTGTTCTTAATCTGTCCTGCCTGGATAAATACAGGTTAAACAAAAAAAACTATCGTTGGTTTATAAAACTTTTATGAAGTTTTGCAAAGTTAACAATATGGACTTTGCTTTTGTTGCATGAAAATTCTTGTCTTCTTTTTTTTTTTTTTGCTCCAATACTTAATGTTTGGTGAGGATTTTAATAGAGAAAAATGTAAATAAGGTTTAAAAAAAAGAGATTGAAGAAGCCCCCCACTTTTTTCATAATTCTACCGTTTTATGCTTCATTTGCTTGATATTTAACCCCATGGACGCCAGAATTATTTCCAGCTGTGACAAAAAAACATTCACATAGATGCTAAATTAAGGAGGATAGTGTTTTTAGCATAATAAAAGGCATATGTTTAAAACATGTACTGTTCGTATCAAAATTGTTAGAGGTTCCGGTTTTAAGGGGTGGAACAAACCATTAAGCCACACCCCCTTTATCCTTGAAGGTGAATCCTCTCGTCTCAGACACGAATGCTTGAATCTCAAAACTGTTTTCCATATGATTTGAGCAAATGAGCCTGCTTTTTGAATATTTTATACCGAAACAACACAAACCCAAACTGCCATGGGTTGAATCATGTCAAGGTTTACTTGAAACTAACAAACCAATGTTCCTAAAGACATTAGATTTTTCTGTATATAAATCTCTGAATTGTAAATACGTCTCTTCATTTAGATTAAATTATTTCTATAGCACTTTTCCTAGAAATAATCACAAGTGCTTTACAAAAAAGCATACAATCAAATCACATAGAGCTAATACAATCCAATAATTAAATTAAATAAAATCTACTAGACAATAAAAATCTAGTAGAAAGAGGACTAAAATCCACTAAAAGCTCTCCTGAATAAAAGCCTCTTGACCTGGGCCAGGACACTTCCTCCTCCCTGCCTCCAGTGTGGCTCCATTGGTGTATTTATGTCCAGTGATGGTCAGAGGTGCGTACTGGCATCCACGTCTCCATCAGTCTGCCCCATGGCAGCTATGAATACATCAGTAGCTTACCATCACCACGTATGAATGAGGAGTGAATTAATAATACACCTTCTAATTGCTTTGAGCATGTGGAAAAATCCATTATTATTTACTCACTGCCAAACACTGGAGCCAACCGACAACCACCGGGAGCATGTGGGGTTCAGTATCTTACTCAAAGACGCTTCAACACCGAATCCAGCGATTTCCCTGTCAGGTCAACCGCTCTACACCACAGCCGGCAAAAAGGACAATTGTCTCTGAAAAAAGTTGGACAAAAGAAGCTCCAATTCTAAACTAAAGCTGTTTGATTGGTTTTTAAATCAGGGGTGACCAAACGAGCCAGAATCTAAATGGGATCCCGGTCCGCGGGCCAAATACAATATTTTTCATGTCATGAAATAAAAGCAGAAAATAAAGATTATGGTTTCACGTATTTATTTTGAGTCTGAACTCATTAAGGTAGCACAAATCAGTAAGAATAAAAAGTAAGTTATATTTGTCTTTGAAAAGTGTAATACAGCCGTCGAGTTTTGGAAACCCATAGAAAATTCATGAGAAATGGGTAAGAGGTTTTAACTCTTAAATAAAACAAGTCATTTTTTTCACCTCCTTTTGTGACAGATCAATTTTTTAATAAGTAAAAATAAGAAAAGAATAAACTAAAGACTTAATGCCAAATTACTTACAGTACTTTTGTGCTGTATCTTTAGGAAAGTAATCGATAATATTTCACCAGTTGACCCCCCCCCATACCCTTTTTTTTTAGCTAGTTGTCCCTTTAACAGCTAGTTAAACATTTTAAGAGTAAATTGCTTGACTTTTAATATGATATATTTAACATTAAATGCTTTCTCTGGGGAATCTCATCAGAAACCATTAGATTAGCTTTCATACTTTGCTGATGATACCCTGATGTACACGGATATGTCTCTTGATGATACAAAGCAGACAGAAGAACTTTTCCACCGTATTTTAGGGGAAATGGGAGGAGGAATCCGTCATTCTACTATACTCACATTTGCAAAATGGTAGACGGAGAAACAACAGCAGTTATTCCAGATGAGAATTCAGGACAAACACCAAATACAACCAATGATCTCTACTCACAACTTCTGGATAAAGTTTATGTTAAGTATAAAATAAGTTATACAAATAAAGGTTGATATTTCAATGTAACTCCTTACTATTAGAACAATTAAAAACAATTGAGTTTTTGACAAAGATTGTGTTTTTCCAGATGTGCTAGCGTTGTTATGAATACTAACAGCTAGCCACTTTTGAATTTCCTTAAAGATTGATAAAGATTCTATTCTTTAACAGAACAATAGACTTTAACAACCCATTCTTCATAAAAAACATTAATCTTTAGACTCAAGCAGGTTAAACATTTACCTTCCACATTGTCTTCATTTCTCTGTAGTTTTTCTTGCGTGACCATCTCCACTGTGCTGGACGTTGTGGAGATCATTGGCGAGTTGTCGGTGATACTGAGCACCATTGTGTTGTTTACCTCCTTATTCTGTCAGTGGGTGTGGCCTCTCCACTCCCCTTGGGATGCTTTCCACGAACCTGAGACAGAGACACACAAACTCCCATTTGGTGTAATGTCTTTGAACGGTGTGAGCCGACAGGTAACACGACCATCAATCTGTCTCGCTTTAACGTGTCTCCTGTTTAGAATGGAGCTTCAGTGGAATCGAGTTACCTATGAGCAGCTGCAGGAGGACTCCATCACTTGTTGACGGAGGGTTGTGAATAAATGATTAGATAGATCCAAGTCTGGAAACATGACACACAGAAGGTGTGATCAAAGTCTTGTTTCCTCAACACAGAACAGGGATGTTGCCATGGATGTTGTTGGATCTTAAAATTAATTAATTAATGATTAGTTTGTTTTAATGACAAGTAAACAAAATACTTTGTCTTTTACTTGTTCCTGTTGTAGGAGTGCATCCTTCCTGATTTGCATGTTAAGCAAACATGTTGACGAGTCCAGGATAAAAAAAAAGTCTTATAAAGATAAAAAGATCTTTAAACATCACTTTTACCCCCTAAAATACAACCAATAAAAATTTACTCTTAATAATTTCCTGAGAACATTTATCTCTGTCAATCTAATTTAAAGATATTCTATTTTTCTTTACAGATTATCGTTTTTTTCTTAATGAAATCTTTATCTCAATTTAAAGGAAGTATTTCATAAGCAGGTTTAAAAAAGTTAGTTTTTGCTAAATTATTCTTGATGTAAAAGTAAGATAAGATAACAGGTCATAAAGTAGATAAATCATTCAGAAACTGAAGAAAGAACAGGTGCTTTTGAGGAATTTTAAAGTCTTATTGTGAAGCACAGTGGCAGGTGCACAATGGTATGGGCCTGTTTTGCTGGATTTGATTCAGTGAAACATATAACTGTGAAAAACCAATGATGAAATGTAAAGGATGAAACACAATTTGTTTGCTGAACGTCAGAAAAACCTCACAAAGAACTATTAGAAAGCTAATAATGATGAGCTTTTGAGACCAAATTGACTCTAAAAACACTTGGTTTTGGTCATTTTTGTATACAAATTAGGCATTCTGTTGGGTTATTTAAGCTTGTTATTTAAAATAAACACACTGAAACATCAAAATTACATCCAAACTTTATTTTATTTTTATCTTTCAGCACAGAACACACATTTTTCTGTGATTTTTTTATTTAGGCGATAGACATAAAAAAGTTTAAAACTTGTAAAAAGTAAAACAAACAAACAATATTTAAATAGCAGTCAGAAAAATACTATTGGTGGCTGTAGTGAGGGGGATCCTCCTCCACATCAGGGACCAGCTGCATCCATCATTAACCTGTGGGTGTACTCATAAGCCAGGAAAAGGGCTCCGTTGGCAGGGAAGGTGCGTATCATGGTAGGGGTCAGGCCAGAGTACAGAGCACTGAATCCTGGGAGACAGAAGAGTCAAACAGCTGCACCAGAGAACCGTTCCCCATAGAGGGCGAGCTGCCAGCAGGGGCCAAATATTGACAACATATGTCTAAACTGTGTTCTAATCATCAGCAGAGTTTTTTTTCCATAATATGATTCAAAGTAGCTTTTAGTAGATAAATATATGCTGTGAATAGAGGATAATTTTAAATGTTTAAAGGTTCTTCTGTTTATTTTTTACATTTAAATGTGTCATTTTTTTTATCAGAAAATTGTAAAAGATTTAAAACTGTAAAATTTGCAGAAAAAGAAAACAAAAATACATTTTATAAATCGGGTTTTCCCTATTTTAAAATTCATTTTATTTAAATATTAATTTATTTCAAATATGCAAATGATAAAAGTTAAAATAAAAGAGATTCTTAACATCAGAGCTTAAACAACAACAACAAAAAGAAAAAATAAGTATAGTAAAAAAGATAATCTCTTTTTCCAGATTTTTTTTTAAAACCCAACATTTTTATTTCTGTTAAATATTGCAGCTTGAGGAATGATTCCAAATATGGAATGTATTAAAAAAACTAGGGCTGTGAACATTAACGCATTAAAGAATAAATCAAAAAGAATTAACGCGTTAATATTTATTATTGCAAACGAATCAAAGACACAGTGCTTTACTTTAACTCAGCGGTTCAGGCTTCAACGGTGTCCATTAAAATATTTCGTTGGGTATTTTTCCACTTATACCATGGTCACCTAATAAAGAAATAAATATTTAATTGGTTTTTAGTACTTTATTCTTGCTATTTTTGTGGTTTAGATCCCTTTTTCACAAAAAGCAGATTATTTGATCCGTGGTCCAGTGTCATAATGTACAAATACATTTTACCTGGTAAAACATACTGATTTATCGTAATTAATCCCAACACAAAAGTGCGATTAATCCGATTTTTTTGTCATCAACTGACATCACTTGTTAAAAATAAATCTACTAAATGTAGAGTTTAGTATGCGATTTTATATTGTGAATATTCACAGATAATAAGGGGTCGGCAAATACTGTAAATAAAAAAATAAAAAAAATGGTTGGGATTAATTTTTTCCAGGTTTGTGATTAATTAGTTTATTTTTTCAATCGATTCCTAGTGCTATAAAAATCAAAACCTAGTAATGCAAGACTTGGGAGTACGTCACTGATTTAAGGCTAAAATTAAAAGACCTCATCCCCTACAAATGAACTATAAAGCTGCTTTCTTTTCAATTTACAGAAAATATGTCATGAGCAAATGACATAAAATCAGGGGGAAAAAAGGATAAAAATGGTTTAAAAAAGGTTTAACTGTCAGATGAACTCTAGGATAGACTTTTCCAGGGATTTGAATAAATACTCATGAATGTAATTTTAAGCTTAATTTTCTTTAGGTATGTCATCTGATAAATGCAACATAAAAAAACACAATTTTCATTATAGTGGGTAATCTTAATATATAAAAGGGTCTCTATAGATAAAAGTTTGATTGATTAGGTGAACTTTAGTTGCTCTCAAACATCTGGAATCTTACCCTCAGTGCGTATGATAGCCATGAAGGTCTTCATGAAGCCCTCCTGCTTCCCAGCTAAGGAGTACACTTGGATCCTGGACTTTACACAGTCTATAGGATAGACTACAAGCCAAAGACACGCTCCTCCAAACCCACCGCTGAACATCAGTGGAAGAATACCTACAAGCATAGAAAAAATCAAAGATGTAGACGGTGAAACGATAAAAATCAAAAACGGACGACTTTCAGTACCTATGCCTTCCTTGTCTGTGCCCATGTGTTTTGCAAACGTAGTTCGACTCAGTTCATAGGCACCGAAGAAGCAGAAGTACCCAGGAATCTCCCTCACGATGGTGGACGTCAGTCCTTGGTAGAAACCCAGAGGGCCGTTTGTCTTCAACACCGTCTTAACCACAGACCACACCGTGCTGAAACCACAAAACACACGACCGGGAGTGACGACAGGCCACCAAACGCACTCACTCCACCTCATTCCTGTTTACACTGACCTTCTCTGTCCCGCTGCCACCTTCCCGGTCGCCTCCATTTCATGCATGGCCTGCAGGCGACATTTCACCAGCTCAGTGGGACACAACGCCATGGAGGAGAAGATGGAGGCCAAAGAGCCTGCCGAGGCCTTCTGAAGGTCACTGACAAGAAACGGAAGAGAAGTCAGGATCAATTAGGAGTTTCAGAGAGCTCTGTTGACACACAAACAACCCTCATGTCCCACAGAGGACCAGGAAATGAGGAGCCATCTTTTGACTGTACACAAGAGGAGTTCTTCAGACCGGACCGGCAGCATCTAAAAGAACTGATTCTGTTACAAAAAACATTCTATTTATTCAAGTAGCAGTAAAATATACTATTTTTTATGTATAAGGTCACAGCAGATTTCTATGAAACAAGGAAAAGGGTTTATTCAGATTTTAACAGCAACAGTCATTACTTTTTACAACTTTGAAATACAAATATTTAAGCAAAATCTTTTAATTTCCTTTTTAGTGCTCCAAAAACTGTTAAATTAATTTAAAATTAAATTACAAATTAAAAAAATAAACTTTAACCTAATGTATGTAGCAATTTGATTTGTATCTGCCCAATTACTTTCTTTTTTTAGATTCGATGAGGCCAAATATCATGATCTAATGCTAAACTTATTTTAAAAAGTAAACCAAAACAAAACCCAGCAAGGACCCCCCCAAAAAAAGAAGAAAAAAAAAAAAGAAAAGAAAGAAGCTACTTAAATGAGCAGCAAAATGTCCACTGGAAAAAAATATATATAAACTAAGATGTTTTTTCCTTTTTGTTATAAGTGGAACAGAATCAGTATAATTTATCTGGGTAAAATGTCTTAAAATAAATTATGACTTAACCTTTTAGGACAAAATAAAATCTTGAAATTAGCTATAAATGCTAATATTTAGGTATATTGTCCTGGTAATTGGAATCATGTTAAAAAAAGATTTTTATATATTTTAAACAGATATATATTCACTATCACCTTTAAATATATTGTTTTTTTGAGTGGTGAAACAGTCTAACTATCCAAATTCCTAAACCACGATTGTCTTAAAGACTATTACACATTTTAGGATAAATCTGTCCTGTATATAAATGTCATTTACTAAAAAATTTCCAGTTTTCCTAAATCAAGCAATCTTGTGAAATAAGTCCAAAGTTGTTGCTAAAAATTGTTAGTTTCAGTGAAACAATTTATTTATTTAGAAATTTTGCTTAAAATAAGATATTCTAGAGATTAAATAACTCTTTTGTCTTAAAACAAGTCGTTACATATTTTTGAAAAGTTACTTAGAAGGCAGTTTTCTTTACTTTCAGGTGTGATAATATATTCAAACTAGAATCTGGACAAAAATAATAAAAAAGATTTTGGGTTTTTGCAGTGTAGGTAACATTTTTAACGAAAATTATTTTAAGAACATAATCATCATCTCCACAGAGAAGACACCTAATAAATATTTAATGAGGGCTTAATATCCAGCTATTTTTAGTATTAAGTGTTTTTTTCTCTAAAATGATGTAGAAGACATTTAAAGTAAAACAAATACATGCAAGTGAATTTAACATTTAACATGTTTTTTTTCTGCCCAAAAAATGTTAAAAAAGAGAAAAAAAAGTTATTTTCTGTGTTTTTTCTCAAGTTCAATGAATCGTTCAGTTTCAACTGAAGACCTAAATTAAAGTCTCATTTGTTGTCACCTGATTGACTACATCAGATCAGTTCTCCATAATGACCCGTCCCCTGAGGGAGCGTTAAGATGCAATCACAGCTTCCCTCAGGAACCATGAAGAATTCAAGCATCTCTGTCAGTTTGATGTAACCATGGTGATTTTCTTCTGATGACATCGTTTGCTAAAAAGCAGCCAAAGTGGTGGCCTACAAAAACACGCCCCTTAGAAATAAGTCATTATCTCATTGGTAAAATAATCTGCCAAGAAAAATAGTAGAAAAATAGAGAATTTTACTTTCTCGAGGTTTAGTTCTTGCCACGTGATATCAAAGGGTTCAGTATAAATGCATTCTGTACCCTCTCCTCTTAGAGAAGAAGTGGTCAAAAATCCAAAATGGTCTCTAAAATAACAGAAAAGTGCATGGATCCATCTTCTAAGCCTCATTTGGGTCAATTTCTCACTGACCAAAAACTCATCAAGAGCCACAAAGTTTCACTTCAACCTTTAGTAAAATGACAGACGGATGTGTATTTATGCTACACCCACTATTTTATTAAATATAAATTAATTTTGTTTTTTCTGCATCAATGAAACAAATAAAAAACGTGTTTTTTTTTAAATATAAATCGACAAAGGTTTATATGATTTTCTGTCAAAAAAAATAAAAAAAACATCTTGTGTCATAAAGGATCATCAATATAAGTAGTAGGTCGTGTAATGTCAGCAGTTATTGGGAAAAAATGTATAGGTATTTGTGGTGCATGTCGGGCAGAAATTTAGAAATCTAACTCAGACAAGAAATCAGAGCTAATTGATTTATGAACGATAAGATGCACTTTGAATCCCTAAATTTGTACAAAAAAAGGAAAATCTGCTTTATAATCTGGTTTGCTTTCATTCTGGTTTTAATTTCTGACCTCCGATCAATTTTCTGTGGAACACCGCACACAAGAATCTGTCAAAATATTTCAGTTTGCCTTGAGATACATACTTTATCTTCAATAAAGTTTAAATTAGTTTACTTTTTTCGTGAACTACTTATTTGCTTTCCACCAGGAAGAGGTGATGGAGCCACCTCCACTCACCTCTCCTGATGAGGAGAACCCCACGAATTCCTCATCCTATTTGTCCAGAGTGGACAAAGCCGGGAGCAGGTTCCATTTACTGCCAGCAATATGAACCAATTGCATAAAAATATACATTTAGTAAAGAAAATGTACAAAAATGTTAAAGAACAAGTGTGTGCATGAGTGGATGCTCTCATGCTGTGAGGTAGAGAGTAAAAGGGTAGAATATAATAAAAAGTATTGTGGACTTTGTTCTGTCTGTTGCACAACAGGAATGCTGCATCAGCTTTACAGTTCAAGGTCATTCTCAGAAAACTTTGTTCTACCATAACAAACAGCAGTATCTTATTCTGGATATGAATGTTAAAATACTTTAGTGAGGCAGTCTTTGATATTATAGGTAGTAGAAGCAAATGTGCAGAAAATTTCATAAAATTCACAATTATCTCATAAACTGATACAGGAACAGTCAGGAAAACGAGGTTGCTTTCACTTGAATAATTCAAAAAAGTGAATTTCAAAACTGAAAATAAAAGATCTAATAATTAAAAAATAACAGTCCGAGTGAATAGTTGTTCTGCCACAGAGTTTTACAACTATTGGATCATAATAATAAAGAAATAGGATCAGCATTCAACCTGAGATCGGCTCCTTTATCCATTCTGGACAAAAAGCGCACAGCATCCTGGCAGAGGCCGTAACCCAGGAAGAGCACCGCGTTCTCGCTGATGTTGGCCAACAGCGCCGGGGCGGTGCCTTTGTAGAGGCCGAAGGGTCCCACCTCTCTGACGGTGGAAACCAAGCAGTGGATGAAGCCGCGGTACATGCTTGGAAACGTCTGCATCTTCACCTTGGCTGTGTCGAATGGCTGACCACTCAGCACACAAGCTGTGCCCCCTGGAGGGGGAAGACCAGATGGATAAAGCTGATCCAAGAACTTTAACGCTTCTACTTAAAGACCTACTCCGATAAAAATCATGATTTTGACATGTTGGAGGACAAAAATAAAGTAAATTAAGCTTAAAATTACATTTCTGGGTATTTTTTTTATTCCAATTGATATGAATCAGGAGCAGACGAGAAGAATGAAGTTGGAAAAAGTTTGTAGAGTGGACATAAAAGCTGCTACGGCAAGCCAGAAGAATGCAAGAGAGTGTGAACAGATGAATGATGGGAAATGGGGTCTGGCCACATCTCTGAAGTAAATTTCTAGCAAATTACTGCCACTTTGCAGAAACTATGTTTTCAACGTTGTTTATAAAAAAACAATAATCCTAATTAAAAGACCACTGGGAATGATTTCACTTTAGTGAGTGCTTCATATATTGTTTTCTACTCCTCTCCAGAGCAGCTTTCCTGTCCTCTCTGACCTCACCGAGTCACAGCAGATGGTCGCTCTTCCTCAAACAGTTGTATTAGAGGGGCTTTTTCTCACCACTATTCCTGAAATGCATGCTCAGTGTGTATGATAACAATAAAAATGTAATCTGTCAATTACTCTAATCCAATACCTTCTACCAAATTGTGTGTGACTTTTTCTGTGCATACCTGCTGCTCCAGCAGAGAAGTCTATAATTGCTTGGGTTATTGGATTTGGAGCCATGGCAGACTGAAAAAGAAGAATTTAATTCATTAAAATAAAATAAAAAACAAGAAATAATAATAATAAATACTGTAATATTAAAAATTAATAAATGCAGAAAACACTAAAGTCAATAGAATTTGTAAAATCATCAATAACAACAATAACAAAACAAATAAAATTATTATTAATAATAATAATTTTGACATGTATGACTCAGACACATTTTTACTTACATTTAATCCGGTTTATGCAGAATTCAAAGTCGATTTATTCTACTGCACATTTCCACGAGGGCATCTCACGTCGTGGGGAGATGGTCGAATTCCACTTCCACTCCAAAACTGATCCCGTCTTTACTTTTTTGTCCGTTGAAATGAGTTAAAGCGAAGCTTCACGGACTTCCGTCTTCCTGCACCTTGCGCAAGCGCACAAGGAGCTGTTGCAATCAAACCGCGGAGTCGTAAACGAGCGGCAAATAAAATAAAATAAATTAAACATTCATATAGTAAAATGTGTATTTTTGAAGAAAATTAATGGGGCGGCAAGTTTATAAAAGCGTTTGTTTAAAGTTATATCAAGTTTTGTGACGTTTGTACAGTTTTAGTGTCGCACGATAAACATTATTGCTATTTTTATTTCGTGAATATTACTGTGTATGGTAGAGAAAAGTTTTGTCAAAAGAATATTAGAAATGCAACAATAGTTCCTTAATATCTCGGGAGATTTACTTTTTCCGGGCTTCTGGAAGAATGTTGGCACAATGCTGCCATCTGGTGGATAACCACAGGTATTGTTAATCACTTACACTGAACTAAAAAAATAATTTTAGTCCTGATAAAATACTGGAATTTTAGAAGAATGAACTAAAATAAATATACCTAAATATACCTAAACTCATTTCCGTTTATTAATTTCTCATATTTAGTTAGGGGAAACAGTTTTATTTTTCTTTTACATTTAATAAATCAAATATTTCAAATGTTCAAAGGTTATGTGAAGACTTTTTACTCAATAGTAAGTTATTATATTTCAGAAAAATTCTATTATCTGGTTAGAATTTTTTTTCCCTGGTCTGATTTTTTATAAATAATTTATATTTAATCAAATCAAGCTTTATTTATATATATTTTAAAAAATTCTTTTAGCAGCTCAAAGCACTTTACCGTTACAATAAATAAATAAATAAATAAAACTGGGAAAGACAAGAGGTAGCCACCAAAATGTAAAACAACCCCATGACACCTGAAGTAAATACTAAATTAAGGTAATTAGAGCCAAAGTGGTTTGATGCATATCTGTGTCAGTAGTAGGGGGAACAATCAATAAATTAATTTCTATTCTTATACTGCTGAAACATCAGTTAAGAAGAGGTGTAAGAGTTCAACAACTGCATTCAGCAACCCAGTCATACTTGGGCCAGATGATAGTCAAAATATAATTTCTCAATTCATTTTTCTTGACCTTAAGGTCAACAGACATCCTTTAACAACAAAAGTGTTGCAGCAGAGCCAAGTGCAAAAGCATGGCAACACACAAGCTGATTTTGGCGCCACTGAAACAGGTACATCTTGTACGGGGGTGTAGTTCACACTTTATATGAAAGTTTCAAGTTGTTACTGTGTTTTCTGTTTTTCTAACGTTCCTCACTATGATGGAGTTAGATCCTATAGAAACAAAACGTCTCTGGTGGTCATTTACTCTGCATCAAAATAAAGAGCAAGCGGATAATATTCTTATATTTTTTGTATTTGCATCGAACTGTCAACATAAAAGAGTCACATTGTTATTAACATTTTACTTAAAAAGTGTTTATTTTTTCTCAGCTTGAGTACTTGTTGGATACCAGAAGGACAGGGAATGAACTCATTCTTCATACCTTCAAAACGTACCCAACATGATTGGAGGCAAAATCTAGAGTTTAATGTGAGTTTATTACTCAAGTGCAACAAATACCTAATGAATGTATTTTATTTACAATTTACAAAAAACATTTATTTTTCTTAGATTTCAACAAATATGCTTTTTTTCACATTTACATTTTCTTTGTATTTACATACATACATTTTTACAAATATACATTTTTTGATGCCATAAATATAATTAAATACATTTTTACATATTTACTTGTTTGTATTTACATTCATTTTTAAATAAATGAACTGTTATTTTGTTTGGTTTGTTTTTTATTTTCATACATGTTTAAGTGCAGTTTTATATAATTTATTTATTTTTTTAATTTACATACATATATTATTATATATTCAAATGTTCCTTTTTTATGTGATTCATTTTTAAATACATTTTTTTTACACATTTATGCTTTGTTTAGTACTAATAACATTTTTATATATGTACAGCTTGGGTACACTTTACATTTATACATTTTTACAAATATACATTTTTTGATGCCATAAATATAATTAAATACATTTTTACATATTTACTTGTTTGTATATACATTCATTTTTAAATAAATGAACTGTTATTTTGTTTGTTTGTTTTTTTTTATTTTCATACATGTTTAACTACAGTTTTATATAATTTATTTATTTTTTTAATTTACATACAAGGGCTGCACGGTGGCGCAGGTGGTTAGCGCTCTCGCCTCACAGCGAGAAGGCCCCGGTTCGAATCCCGGCTGGGACCTTTCTGTGTGGAGTTTGCATGTTCTCCCCGTGCATGCGTGGGTTTTCACCGGGGACTCCGGCTTCCTCCCACCGTCCAAAAACATGCTTCATAGGTTAATTGGTGACTCTAAATTGCCCCTAGGTGTGAATGTGAGAGTGTATGGGTGTGATTGAGGCCCTGAGACAGACTGGCGACCTGTCCAGGGTGTACCCCGCCTTCGCCCTTCAGTAGCCGGGATAGGCTCCGGCACCCCCGCGACCCCGAAAGGGAAGAAGCGGTCTGGGAGATGAATGAATGAATTTACATACATATATTATTATATATTCAAATGTTCCTTTTTTATGTGATTCATTTTTAAATACATTTTTTTACACATTTATGCTTTGTTTAGTACTAATAACATTTTTATATATGTACAGCTTGGGTACACTTTACATTTATACATTTTTACAAATATTGTTTTTAATATGAACATTTAAATATTTTTAACATATTTATGCTTCGTTTAGTGTCAATAACATTTTTATATATGTACACTTTTGGTACACTTTACATTTATACATTTTTACAAATATTAATTGTTTTTCTAATATGAACATTTAAATATTTTTTACATATTTACAATGTTGGATATATTTACACATAAACAGTGTTACTTTTTTTTGGGGGGGGGGGTCTTACACACATATATTTTTACAATTTAAACATTTACATATTTACATGTACACATTTTTAATTTTTATATGTGGGGTATTTACAAAGCTACATTTTTGCAAATTGAAAATTGAAAATTTACATACATACATTTATATGTTCACATTTCCACATTTCTATCTCTTGGATTTTGAATTCTTCACAATCTATTCTTCTCAGATGTGAAACATTCTATGACAAAA
>NC_050524.1:7914283-7926968 GCF_002922805.2 Oryzias melastigma | reverse complement strand
TGTTTTGTCTTTCAGGACTGAAACACCCACTCTCTTTTTTGTACTGTAATGTACTTTTCCTAATTTTTTGTGATTAAGACCCTTGAGATGAGCATCTCTTGTTTATTTTTTGTATTTTTAAAACAGTAGGTTGACAATTATTATTAATAAAGCCACAAACACTGCTGGTACCCCACAATATAAGTATTGTTTTACATTTTTAGTGCTGCCTATACTTGTGGCCTGTTTGTGGAAACCCAAAATGTTAAGCGCACCTTATGCATATGTTATGCATAAGGTGTCCTGCACAGCAGACCTTTCTGCATCAAAACTGTTATTTTTGAACCAAAGTAGAAAATAAATACACATTGGAGTGTGATTATTTTAACACACTTTCTAATTCCCTGTCTAGAAAAACTTAATTTTTTTATTAATTTCGTTTTGTATAATTTAATAGTATTTATGATGTCAGCAATAGATGTCACGTGTGTCACAGTATCCTGGTTACTTGGGTAAACAGGAAGTCACATCAATATCGAGACCGCCTCTACTTGCAATACCAGCTGATGGCCACAAGATGTCGCCAAGCTCCACAGTTCTGAAGGGTGAACGATGAGGGTTAACCTGGTGTGTTGTCTTGACAAACAGTTAATCTTCCTTGAATCTGTATTGTTAATGTGCAGAAAAATACATAAAAGGGAAAAAAATCACTCCATGATGAAAAGCAGTATTTTTTTTAACAAATTCTATGAAAAAAATCTCTTTCAAGTTGATGCTAAATTAAATCTGGAGCTAAAGTGGTTTGATTAAACGATTTGTTTTCTGTTTACTATTTATTAATTCTTACAATTTCGAGCTTCATAAGACATTACATTAATTTTAGTTTTTTTTCTTTTAAGTTTTAACTCTATCCAATAGCTTTTGTTCTTAATCAGTTATTAAATGTGACCATGTCAAAATAAGGTCATCCAGATGTTGCAGAATAGTTTTCTTGCATTGACTCACTATTGACTTCTGTTTCACTTTCATGTCGTTTTTCAAGTTGGGGGAAGTTTTATCATATCATATTATTATTATTTTTTCCATGTGTTGTCTGGACTTTAACAGTTACTTATCTTTGTGGTCAGGTCAAGTTCATATTTTGAATCACATTTTAAAAACAACTTTAGTTGTGTGATAATCTGAGAAAAAAAGCACACTGTAAAAAGTGAAACATTTAATTAACGAAGCTTTCATAATTAAATTGATTAGTTTTCATCTAACTGCATTTTTGAGTTGATGCTTTACTGAACTTAAAAAAATAATGTGATAAAAACTAATATTTTTAAAGGTAACATATTTCGTGAATTGAGCTAATGTTTGACTTTTTATAGTGCCTTTTATTAAAGTGTTATAAAGGTGACAATTTTTCTCTTTATCTGTTTTAAAGGTTTTTAATCTGACACTTTTCATTTTCTTTCTTTCCTTCATTTATTCATTAATTTTGATTATTTCAAAGGTTATTTTTTATTAAATTTATTTTTAGAAGCATTTAGGCATTTGGAAAGTTGATTTGATATAATATGTAGAATAAATATAACTGATAAATACAAATTTTCACTCTATCATAAAAAAAATCTTGTAGAAATGTGTTTTCTTTCCCCAAACTTCTTTGTTTACTATTAATCTTGCCCTCCCTGTTCATTGGTCCTTCCAGCTGTCAGTCAAAAGTGGGCGGTGTCAGCTGACTTGATACTTCCAGTAAGTCTCACATGCCGCACACAGAGTCAGCGGGCTGGACGCGCTTCAGACGGATCTTCCGCGCGCTTGGATAACAACAACAGCCTCGTTCCTGTCTGAACGGGGTCCTGACGTCCGCGCGCGCCCCGCGGCTGTTCCAGCGGCTTCCCGCCGCTCTGGGATGTGACCCTCACTGCAGACTTTGCGCTCAGGCGGAGCCCGGTTCCCCCGGTCAGACTTCTTTTGCGCGCACTTCAACTTGTGACTTTAGTCGTACATGACAGAGTGACTCCTCCATCGGTTCTTTTTTTTTTTTTCTACCCACCATGGCGGAAGCGCCTCAGCAGCCACATTTGGTGGAAATTGACCCGGATTTCGAGCCCCTGGCGCGGCCCCGCTCGTGCACTTGGCCCCTGCCCCGTCCGGAGTTCATCAACCCGGGAGACTCCAACACGTCCTCGCCGGTCCCGTCCGTGAAGCAGGAGCCCGGCAGCAACGCAGAGTACATCAACAACCTGAGCCTGCTGGAGGAGAACGAGGACTTTGTGGAGCAGAAGCCCGTCATCCTGTGCGGCGAGTTCCAGTGTCAGGAGACGTGCGTCCACCAGCAGCCCGCGCAGCAGCAGCATCAGCATCACCCCAACCCGCAGCTCCCGCATCAGCAGCAGCAGCAGCAGCAGGTGCCTCTGCTCTCCGCTCCGGTCAGCTCGCCTTCCTCCGCCGCCGCGGCTGCTGCTGCGGCGGCCGCTGCCCAGAGGAAGAGCAGCTCCTCCCGGCGCAACGCTTGGGGGAATATGTCTTACGCAGACCTCATCACCAAAGCCATCGAAAGTTCTCCAGAGAACAGGCTAACTCTGTCTCAGATCTATGACTGGATGGTGAAGAGCGTGCCTTACTTCAAGGACAAAGGAGACAGCAACAGCTCTGCAGGATGGAAGGTTCGTTTCTCTTCTTTCTGTTTGCTTTGGAGCTGCTTTTTACGCACGACGCACGTGCCAAAATCCTAGTCAAAGTGGGGTTTGTTGCGCGTCTCTTTTAGGAACTTTTATCTCACCTAAATTGAGTTTTGGCTTGTTTTGAAGTTTATTTAGTCTAAGTATTTGTGTCCTAATCGTCCAGTTGTTATTCAGGGTCTTGTGCAAATATTTGCTCTCCCTTTTTTTCCCTCCTGCAGCTATTGTACATTGACCCCAAAGTATGCATGAGCAGCCAATTGGCTGTTAAAAGCAGATGATAATTCTTCCTTCATGGTTGCTCTTCCCGGGGCTTTGCTCACCTTTGTCCAGGGGCGGACTTAAGAAGTTTGGGGGCCTCGGGCGAACAACAAAATGGGGCCCCATTCATCATCGTTTCTTTAAAAAAAAATGTCCATCAAATTATTCTTTATTTCAAGAATTCAAATGTTTTCATATGAATTTAAAAAAGTAAAATCACATTTAAATAAATTTTATATATCTATTTTTTTCTGATGGAATAGTCCATTGCTACAGAGGAGCGGGGAAGGAAAAAACACTTCCACTTAATGTACTTTGAGTTTATAGTTAAATAGTAAAAGGTGTGGAAATTATTTTACACTTTTTTTTCTTAAGTTTTAAGTTCTTAAAAGTGTTGGTTGCCCCAGACAATCGCCTACCTTTGCCTAATGGTTGGTCCGCCCCTGCTTTTGTCATCTGACTCACGTGAGTCTCCTGACTCAGAAGGTCAAACGGTATTTCTGCTAAACTTTGACTGATCATTTTAGGAAAACGCAACTGGGAGCTGGTTGGGACTTGAGCGCAGCCTGTGTTGTAAGGAGATACCAGAGGCATTCTGTGTGTCCTAGAAACTGTCCAAAACATTACACAAGAGTGGACTTAACATTTCTGATGGGATGTGACAGGGCCTCCCACTGAAGGGCGTAAACTTTTCCTCGGAGGCGCATAGTTTCGGTTGAGTCTCACAATAAATTGATGACAGTCCACTTTCCCAGCAGGAAATCATACTCGGTCTGTAGCCACACAGTGAGAGATTTATTATGGCTGGTCTGTGTCAAAAGCAGCCTGAGTTGGATATGAAATCTAAAGCAGTTGTGGAGTTTTTTTTTTTTTTTTTCCTCCCTTCAATTAGAGCAGGCTTGCATGGCTGAGTCATGTGCTGAGAGATGACACATTCATGTCCTCACAAATGCTTTGGATTTTACTAAACTCAAACAAAAAAATGAAAAACGAAAAACACATATTCAATTTTAGAACAAATATCGTTTTTTAAAGTTTAAATACCCACCCCTGTGAAAATTGCATTTTTAACATGTTCTTGTGGCATTTTTCAGAACATATATAAAGAAAATTAAGCTTTAAATTGCATTTCTGAGTTTTTTTAATTAAATTGTTGTGAATCAAGAGCAGATGATGAATCAAGTTTGAAAAAGGTTATATTTGTGATGTAGAAAATACATTGGGTGGCTGCATAGCTCCAGTATTGCTCACCATTTTTGTTGCACTGCTAATGTTATGTTGGGAGTGTGAGGGGCTGTAAGCTAGCAGGAGAGTGTGTAAACAGAGAGCTCTCAGCAACGGTGATGGGAAAGAGAGGTGGGGTTTCAACACAACTCAAGAAGCAAATTTCAAATGAACTACTGCCCCTCTGCAGAAACTATGTCCTAGAAAACAACATATTTTTTTATTTTTGATCAAAAAAACACTCGAAACACTTGAAAGATAGCTCAAAAAAGTTGATCAAAGTGCTTTTAAGAAGCACAGATGCAGTTTTGTGAAACCACAGTCATTCACTGGACTACAGTGTTCACAAAAACCTCAGAACTCCTCTTGAGCATGTCAGACTAAATAAGAAAAAAACAAAGTGTTTACTAGAATACACAGTATAAAAAAGCAGGTAATGGACAGACAGAAAGAAACTGTTTACATCAATTTATGCTGTTTTTTTCCTGAATAATTTAGATGCAATTTGTGACCCACATGATTTTTATTATGAAACGGAGCTGGTGTTACTAACCCTGAATGGCATGCATACCAATCAGAATCTTTCCAGTGGGTGATTCATCATATTATCCCAATGTTTATGGTTATTATTAAAAAAAAAAAAAAAATCCCAATCAAGCTTTCAAATGGAGTGCCAAGGGCAGAATCAGAGTGAAGAATCAGTTAACCTCAACATTTTTAATTGACACGTTTGAAAAGCCAACATTTATCCCACCCTTTGGCAGAATGATGCATTATGGGTATTTTGTAAACATAGATTGCCTTTTGACTCGTGTAAAACATTAGGAGGTCAGTTACTTTAACAGATTGAAATGGATCTGAGGTATAATGTCCTAACTTGCTTTAGTTTGAACTTAATTTCAATTGAAGCAAAGAGTCTTTTATTAATTATTAAAAACTGACCATCTTTTGAGCTATTTTAAAAGTGTTCCAAACCGTCTTTAATTATGATTATGGTGCTTTTAGACTAAATTAAATAAATTTCAAGGACATAGTTTCTGGAGAGCGGCAGGAGTTCTTTAGAAATTCACCTCTTAGTTGTGGGCCTTGTCGTTCAGAGCAACCCCGCCCCCTTTCCCTCCCTATTACTGAGAGCACTGACATGTTCTGCTTACAGCCCCTCACATTCCCAACCTAACATTACCGGAGCAACAAAAATGCTGAGAAATATCAGAGTTATTCAGCTGTACAGTTTTGAGCCAGATGGAAAACAAAGACATTAATGGATCTAGTCGGCTACAAGTGGAGAGAAGCAGGGAGCTTATGGCGTACTTTCTACGTCGTTTTTCAAACAGCATTTTTTCTCTGCTCCTGATGAACAGCAATTTGAATAAAAAATATTCAGAATTGTAATTTAATCTTAATTTTCGTTAAGTTTTCCCTCCATCATCAGAAAAATGCCACAGGAACATGTAAAAAATGCCAAAAACACAATTTTTACCCAAGCGGGTCTTTAATGACATTATTTCCACTCACCTTAGGAGCCAAAATCTAGTGGAAATGTGGCTGAAAAAACGAGTTCAGATTACGAGATTGCACAGAAATAAAGTAAAACCTTTTTTTTGTGTTTACACGCTTCGTTCCAGAGACATAATTATTTAAAGGACTCAATTTAAGCCCCTTAACCAATTTCTTTTTAGCTCATTTTAGCTCGAATCGCTGCCTGATTGTGATGCGTTTGCACTGGAGGCCAAAATAATCTTGATCTAACTGAATGGAAGCACTGAAAAGGCTTTTTCTGATCAGAAAGTTTGATGAGTGATCATTGATTTCTTTTTCCCCGCATGTCTTCCTCGGTGATAATCTGTCTTCCTCTGTAACCTCTGACATCAGCCAGTTAGTTAGTTAATTGTTTGCGGCGTCATTACTTGCACCAGTCAATCACTGACACGTTGTAATGCAGACTGACAGCAGCTTCATGTATTCGTCTCTGCTTGTCGCCGTTTCTCCATCCATTTGACAGTTTCTGCGTGACTGGCAGCTTGGAGAGGGCTGCTCAGCTGCCGCCTGCCCTCGCTGCTTATCCTGCCATGTTGGGGGTGTAAACTGAGTAATAACGTGGGAAAGTAAAGTGCCATTTAGCTCTGCGAGAGAGGAGTTATTCGCGGAGCTCCATTCGGTCGCGCCCAGGGGGGCCCTCGCGCTTCTGTCTCCGTGACTCCGCGGAGTTTGAGGGAGTCTGGTTATGTTGAAGATGAACGTTTTGTTGCTAATTTCTGCTGTGAGACATATTTCAGCGAGTCTGTCTGACTCTGTCTTGCACATATAGTTGGATTCTGTTTTTGAGGGGATTTCTTCGACTTTGGTTCTGAAAGTTTGTTCCTGCCTGCGACAGAGCTCTCCCATGGGCTCGTTGATGAATTGTTTGATCCAGTTTTCTCCTTCACAGTTGCCTGAACTGAGTCATGCCGGCCTCCACACTTCTCAGGCCGTCTGTGATCGTGAGAACTCGGAGGACAGTTGTGTCAGGTGGAACCAGCTTGGACAAGATCTTATCTTGGACTGGACCTTCGTGGCTCCTGGCATGGGTGATTCCCAGCAGGAAGCAGGAACAGATGACAGAAATGGTGTATCGCCAAACTTTTATTTGTGGGTATTTACGAAGCAAAATCACAGCCCGAGTTCCTCATTAATAACAGAGTGTAAACACACGGCAAAACTCTTGTTCTTTCTCGTATTTCGTCGTCTTTTACGTCACCGCTGGATAAATATTTGCTTCCAGCCGCTGGAGCTGGACGGCCCAGGTACGCTTTGATGTCAGGATCGGGATCAATTCGGTTGTAGGTTTTCGCTGTACGCCGCACTCTGTTGACCTGGAATTCCTCAGCCCACGCTGGTAAACACTCCCACGGATCTCAAAACAAACTGTGCCGGAGCAGACAAACACGCAGGTCCGAGCGGAGCGTACAGCGAGCAGCTCGGGGTCATTACCATGTAAATGCACCTATTGACTCTCTTCCCTCTCAGTCTTACAGTGTGAGTGTCACACAGACCAAAGGCTCGGATAAGAGCGCTCCAGATGAAGATAGCTGCAAGATTTGACTGTGATTGATGCTCAGAATGTGCTTTATCTTCCCTCAATTGAGTCACACTGACAATGTCACAAGTCTGACCTTTAACCTTTATCTGCATGACATACAGATTGAATTAGCTTATGTTTGGGGGGGAAAAATGTCATCCTTTTTTAGGAAACTCCTTCAAACCTTACACTTAAGCCAATTTCTGCTGACATCTGTCCAAAAATATTTGGTTTAAACCTTAAAGACCCACTTCGATGGGGGTCGTGTTTTTGGTGTTTTTAACATCTTTTTGTGTCATTTTTGCATTTCTGAGTATCAAATCATTGTGAATCAGGAGCAGATGAAAAAAAATCTGTTCGAAAATAGCTTGTAGTTGTGATGGAGAAAACACAACAGCCGGGCCACAAGTAGAATGTGACATTTTTTCGCGAATCCCACGAGTCACGAGATTCCTGCAGGATTCCCGTAGGATGGGAGTCATCTCTGTCATTGTTTATGGGACCAGGACAGGATCAAATTCTTACGATACTGAGACAGGATCGAAATCTTATGGGACCAAGACAGGACCAAATTCTTTCAGTACCGGGACAAGATCAAATTCTTACAGGACCGGGTCAGGATCAAATTCTTACAGGACCAGGACAGGATCAAATTCGTATGTTAGCGGAACGGGAGCAATAACCAACTAAAAAGAATGACAAAAAAGTGATATTGTTGTTTCCTGTCAATATGCTTATTATGTAACTTATTAAAAAAAGCACATTACCCAGAATCCATCAGTGTACCTTGTGATTTACTTGCTGAAATCTAAAGTGCAGCAATTGTTTTCATTGACAGCAGCGATGGAGACAATTACGACCCATGGCAAGTTCGATGACAGAAAAAAAATGGGACGGGATCATTTACCTGGAGCGGGATGGGACAGGATTACTTTTTAAAGACTCTCGTATCAAAATTTAGACCAAACTTCCCTCTCGCCCCCCCCTAGAGAACTAGATCGTCTTCGTTTTGCTTGTCCGAGCTGGATGGCTCCAAAATTTCTGGCCATTTTGTAGGTTGGGGTTGTGAGGGGCTGTAAGCTAGCAGGAAACAAAAGGATGATGGGAAGTGGGGGTAGGCTCACTCCATGACAACAATCCCGCAAATAACTCAGTCTCATTTCTAATAAACTGCTGACGCTCTGCAGAAACTATGTCCTCGAACAACGGCATACTCATAATCAAAAGAGCACCGGGGACGCTTTTAAATAGATCAAAAGATGATCAGAGTGGAACTTTAAAGACAAACGGGAGACGTTTATAATACAGGCTAAGTAAAGAGCTGGTTGCACTTCATAACGGCTCACAGGGCCGCCGCTTTTCAGGGTCTGAATGTGTATTAGCGGGACGGGGAGCCGGACGGAACAGCGGTTCTCCTGTTTCTCCTCGTTTAAAACACCCACCCACGCTCACCCCGAGGCAGTCGAGGAGTCCAACCCTGGCACCGCACCAAAACATGAGGGGCAGCTGTGTTTCTCAGGCAAAGAGCTGAAGGAGCTCTCTCTTCACCCGCCTCCCCATTTCCTGCCAGCGCCGCCTGCCTCTCTCCAAGCCGGGTTTTCTGCCTCAGCACAAAGCGGGCAACACTTTAAGTTTTTGAAAGGGGTTTCTGCTTATTGTACGCAGGAAAAAAAACAAAAAAACTGAAGATGTGTGAAGGAGAGAGACCCGGTGTGCTGTAAGTTCAGTCTGGGCAACACTTGTTAGGAGTTGCATAACTAGACATTTACTGGAATCAGGGAGCCGCAGGCCAAAGTCTGGTGCCACTGGTTAGTCAGCGGAACTGTGAGGCACTGTGTTAGAGATATGTGGGACGCTGGTCTCGTGTCTGTGTGTGTGTGTGTGCTCACATAACCTGGGCCTCATAATTAAAGCCCTGCTGCTGGCAGATTCACAATAACGATGGCAGACAGACAGACAGACAGGCAGGCAGGGGGGGAAGACAGACCGAAAGAACATTCCAGCACAGCCTTTCTTTTCTTTTTTTTAACTCATAGTGACAGTCCTCCTTTTTTTCCCTCCTCGGCTGATAGGAAGCCACTACTTTTTTATTTTCCATTTGGATCATCGTAACTGACACACTAGGGGGCTTAAAGCGAAAAAGCAGCTGAAAATAAATACAAAAAGGTGATGACTTTTCTTGTTGTGATTTAAAAAAAACAAAAAAAAAAACAAGTGTTCCTAAAAGAGCTGAAGTCAACGGTCAAAATGTTCTGTTTTCATCGGGCCACTTGCTGTGACGTTTTTGGCACTGCACTTTGTAGAAAAATGTGATGCAACTAAACTTGTTCACTCATTTGATTGAGCAACGGCGTGGAACTGGTAGTCCCATTTCACAATGTTTTCCTGCCGTCCTGTTCTGGATTTATTTACCTCCCGGCCTCGGCTCTGGAATTACCCTCTGCTCCATCTAGGAGCTCTCGGAGAGGCAGCCATCGGATGGTGTTTGGGGCGAATTGCATCACTCTGTGGCGGTTTCTCCTCCTCCGCCTTCAGTCGTTTCCTTAGAATAGTTCTGATAATGTAATATTTTATTAGAATCTATTTTTTGCTACACTGTTTTGATTATGTCCAGCTCTGTGGTCTTGTGGTAGAGTGTCTGCCCTGAGAATGAAAGCTTGTGAGTTCAAATCCAAGGCTAAGTCATACCAAAGACTCTAATAAAGGGGACTAGCAGCTGTGTCTGCAGCTCACCCCTCCCCCAGGAGAGGGAGAATACAGAGAACAAATTTCAGGTGTGTGACAACTAATGGGACTTAATTATTAAATGTTCAATAACATACTTAAGTCTAACAACAGGAGAAAAAAGTTAAACCCTCCTTTATTTTGGTTTTTAAATAACCATTTTGACAATCTTTTGAGCTATATTAAAGTTTCCCTGTGGTCTTTTAAATATAATTATGACTTTATTAGCCAAATTTAAAAAAGCTGTCATTTTCTAGAACTTGGGACAAATCCAATTTGTTCCCCAACCCTACATTTAGCCCTAAAAATGAAGAGTTATGAAAAAATAGTCTTCAAATTTGGACGTTACTCCCACTCGATGATGGCATGAATAGTCGCTGGTCAGCTACGTTAGCACAGAGCTGCTAGCGCTTGGGAATACAAAACAAAATCCGTTTTATAACTTTAAAAACGAACTAAACAAACTTACATTTAAATGTAAACTTCTGTGCATCAGAGCACACCCACGAGAAGAGAAGCGCTTCTCCACCGCGGAACACCCTTGTGGCAGAGGGTTCAGTATCCTTCCGCCGTGAGAGTTAGCCTATAAAAAAGCATTTTAGACAACCCTTCTAATGCCCCTACAAGTGGAGGGATAGGGAGACGCCAGTGGGTAAGAATTCGTATTTTTCCACAGTTTTTTAGTTGTGAGCAAGAGTATAGGGAATGGGCAACCCCGCCCCCCCTTCCCCTTGTTGCTGAGAGCTCTCTTTTTACACGCTCTCCCGCTAGCTTATCCATACAGTTTTGACCCAGATGCCAACTCAGATGAAGAAAAGGAAGACATGAATGGCTGTAGTCGTCTGTACGTGGATACATCAGAGCTTGTTTGCCCACCCAGAGTACGATCTTTTCAAACTTCAGTTTTTTCATCTGCTCCAGCGATTTGAATCAAGATACAGTCAGAAATGCAATTCTAAGCTTAATTTTCTTAATACATGTCTTCTATCATCAGAGAAAATGCCACACTAATATGTAAAAACCACCAATGTCATAATTTAACTCAGGAATTCAACTATTTTTGTTGATTTTAATCATAAAAAACATCTAAAAGACTCAAAGTTGGATGAATAAATGTAGCCGATTGTGACGCTGCAAGGCATTTTCTGTCACAGTAGTTTGAACATGAATGGCATCGCCATATTTTCTAAGCTATGTGCTTCTCAATGTGCCACAAAGCTTTTTCAGCTCCACTGAAATATCTGTTGCCGCATCTGGCAACTTTGCGCTCACTGAGCCTTTATCTCAGTGGAATGAACTCTGGAAAATCCCAGCGAGGGTTCCTTTTCATGTTGCAAATTCAAACAAATCCGGTCAAATGTGTGATTCCACCCACCTGACGCTGGCGCGGTGGAGCCCTGAGGCACCGCCGCCGGACATTTGTTTTCTCATTCTGTCTGCGGACCAGAGGGAGGATTATTATTATTTTTTTTTTGTGTGTGTATGTGTGAGTGTGATGACCAGCAACTATGTTTTGAGAGTCAGTGATGCGCAAAAAGACACCAACCGAGAGAAGATCCTCATTCCATAAGACAGGCGAGGGGTTCCCACCCAGAGCCTCTGTCGTGTAAACAGTCATTTGGGGTGATGAGTCAGAATGATTCCGCCTTTTTTTTTTTTAGTGTGGGATTGGTAGTGGTGGAATCGCAGCACGTGATGGTTTGTTTTGGATTTGCCCAGGCTTGGCAAGTTTTATTCCTTTTCACAACCTTTTCTCTGTCCCCCCCAAAAAATCTGAGAAAAATCTCCCTGTCCCTAACGGGAAGACCTTGGCTTTTTATCAAGAGGAACTTGCCCACAGATTTTTTAAATCAATTTCATCATTCAAATGAGAAGTGAAAGTCAAGCTGGTGAGCATGTGAAAAACGTGCGCTGTCAATGCCTCGTAACTCTAAATGTGTGTGTTTTGGATGAAGATGCGCGAGGAAAGCGGCGCTTTTATGGGACCGCTGCTGCTCAGACCCCCCCCAAAAAAACCACAAGCATTAACCAGATCCACATTGTTGTGCAATCCTGCCCTAAGGCGATTATGCGTGGTGCCTGTTAGACTGGACCGACATTATCACACCATCACACAATCAATCTGGCCCCCTGATATATGAATGCTCATTTGGACTGCACTGCTACAAAAATGAGACTAAATTTGAATCAGAAGTGCAGCTTTGGAACAGCAGGTTCACCACATTTGTCCTGGTAAACGTCAACATGACAGATGCATCAATTCTGGGGCTCATCGTCTCTGAAAGGGGTCACTTTGGGGCTAAAACCAGACTAAATGTGATGTTTCCTCTTCCAAAAAGTTTAGTGGGCAAAATTCTCAAAAGAAAAAAAAAAAGAGTTGGACATTTAAAACCAAATGTGGTTTTGAGGGTGCATACGTCTGTGTGGCTCCTCTGTAGGGATTTCCATGCTGGGCTCTGACCCAGTCAGGGATTTTTAAGTGGTGACCACGTGGAATTCTCCATGACTCATTTACATTACAGCGAAAATCACATTTATTCAATTAGAAAAGATTTTATGGTTGTTGATGGTGCTCTTCTATTAGGCAAGGGTCTACAACCTTCATCACTGAAAGAGCAATACAGGTCAATTTCTCACAAACCATACACATATATATATATATAATTTTTTGGTTACGAAAAAGAACAATACTTCATTTATATTAAGTATATACAGTATATATATATATATATACTATAATATACTATAGTATATATATACTGTATAT
>NC_050524.1:7854638-7914189 GCF_002922805.2 Oryzias melastigma | reverse complement strand
ATATATATACTGTATATACTTAATATAAATGAAGTATTGTTCTTTTTCGTAAGCAAAAGATAATGACAAAATAACCTTTATTTCAAAAATATGAACAAGATTTCCATGGGGTCTTAAGAACTCATAAAAATAAAAGCCTTTAATTTAGGAATCTGGAAATAATACCTTTAAAAGCCTTAAAAATGTTTGAATTTAATTTCTGACCTCTCAAAAATGTGTCGAATGAACTTCTCCGTTTCACATTTTTTGTCAAACTTCATTTATTGAATCAATTTTGATCCATTAATGAAAATAAACAGCGGTAGAACCAATCATTATGATGCCAACCACAGAGTTAAAAAAGCATCACAGCACAGACCACAAACAACAAGATAAGAAGCTACAGTTTTGACCATAAAACGGGAATAAATGACTAAAACGGGAACTAATTAATAAGATGGGAAACAGGCCGGTCTTAATTTTGATATGCATAGCCTTAAAAAGTCTGGAATGACCCTGTATGAAATAGCTTATAACTTTTAACAGAATTTCACATGTTGTCCTTTCAAAATAAAAGACATCCTGTGTTACAAATTCTGATCCTCACTGCACCAAATGTAGTACTAGATTGTGTAAAGAACAGTTTATTTTACCATTTGTGGTGCATTTAAGACATAGATTTGTAAATCTGATCAACCAAGATTCATTAAGTGACCCTAGTAGTAATAATCTGCTTTATAATCTGGTAGTCCTATGTCTAAAGTGCGAATTCTTGTTGTACTCACTGACCTCCAGTTGTGTTTGTGTGGTAAATGGGGCTCAAATATGTCAAATCTGAATCTTGGAATCAGTTATCTGTCAGCAATATTCAGCCCTGTAAAAGGAGGAGAAGTGACAGATTTATCGCCTCACATACTAGGTGTGGCTAAGTGTTAATTTTAACCTTCGGTCAGGTCTGGCTGCACCGACATTGTCTCGTCTGTAATCTCCTTTTTCCTCCACTTTCTTATCTACCTTTTGAAGAGAGGCAGAGTTTAGCTCCGGCTGGCAGGAAGTGGCTGTTTTGTCAGCAGCAGAAGGTATGCGGGGTAGTGATGTCATCCGCAGAGGAAGCAACCTCGATCGTGACGCCAGATTCAGTGGCTTCTTCCTCTTCCAGCGCTTCCTTCATGCTCTGGCATCCTTCCTTTGAATTCCACTCCGAGCAGGAAGTATTAGTGCTTTCCCCCTTATTGGTAAACATTCTCACTCGAAAAAATTAGGCTTATTTTTTTTATTTATTTTGTTTAGGGGCTGGATAGTGGGGTAGTTGTTAGCACTCTTCCTCACACCTTAGTTTAAATCCCAAGGGACCTTCCTGTGAGGAGTTTGGATGCGTTGTTTTTTCGCCAGGGACTCCGGTTTCCCCCCACAGTCCAAAGGCAAGCTTTATAGGCTAATAGGAGGATCTAAATCACCCTTTAGGTGTGAATGGCAACCTTTGTGACCTTTTGGGATAGGCTCCAGCAACCCAGTGACTCCAAAAGGGATTCAGTGGGTTCAGAAAATGGATTGATAATTTAGCTCACACTTAAAAAAGTTTTTAGTTCAGTTGAACAGAATTATGACTGGAGTAGGACGCACCCTATTTGTTCATTCATTGGATATCCTCTGGTTTATCTATTCAGAATAACAACTCTTTGTCTGCACGGATTGAGTATCTCAAAATGGCACCATAATATTATCAGCAAGGCTGAAGACCAAGGGCACTCTTGAAAATCGTAACAAAGCAAAAATATTTACATATTTTTATCTTTACATACAAGGATTTTACACTAAAGTCAAAAAAATATATAGTTAAAGTGTTCTCTGGATTAAATTGTTTTTAAAGACGCACTCCGATCATTTTTTGATCTAAAAAACGTTCCCAGAGTTCTTCTATTTATGATTATGTCGTTTTTAACCAAAACCAAACAACCTGTGTCATTTTCTTGGACATAGTTTCTCCAGAGCGACAGGAGTTTATTAGAAATTGGCCTCTGAGTTGTTGGCGGGAGTGTTGGCATGGAGTAACCCCGCCCCCCTTCCCCACCCTGTTACTGAAACTCTCTTTTTACACTCCTGCTAGCTTACAGCCCCTCAGGCTAACAGTACTGGTGCAACAAAAACTTTGCCAGAAACCAGCTCAGAATAGAAAAATGAAGACCTACAGGGATTTATTTGTCTACGAGTGGATGAATCAGAAAGGGGCGGGGCATAAAGCCTGTCACTACTATAGGTTTTCTCCAACGGCATTTTTTCGTTTGCCGCTAATTTACAGCAATTTGAATACATTTTTAGCTTAATGTTCTTTGGAAATGTCTTCCATCATGAAAAAAATAGCACAAGAACATGTTAAAAACACAATTTTCACGGGATTTGGTCATTAAAGACTTCTTTGCAATTAAATGAATAAAAGTTATCTCTGCTAATTTTAGAGCTCATACCTGACTGACAGCCTTATAGACAGACATGTATAACTCCCAGAGGAATTAAGATCATCAGAATTTGACATCTGTTCTATAAAACTGTCTTTGACATGATAATTGTAGCGGGCTGCTCAATCAAAGTCAGTCTCTTGGTGAATTATTAGCAGCAGCCTTTCATTGACTGACCATTTTGTTCCCATTTACACTCTTCCAGGTGCTAGCTTCAAAACAAGAACATCTTAATTTTGTATAATGTTAGCAGCATTTCAAGTGTTCAACAGGAATCTCTGCGGTGATGACGGTTCAGAACAGACTGCGTGGGTGTTCTGCCGTCTTTGTTCTGACGGGTTTTTAAGATTTTGCAGGTTTCATCCACTTCTTCTCTACTTTTCAATTGCAAGAACTCGTGCTGCCTTTGGAAGAAATTTTAGAAGAGCTGGGTTTGAAGAAATCCTTTAAAGAAAACTAAATGGATCTTTTATTTAAAAATAAAGTGTTGATTCATCAAATAAAACAGATAGATTTTCTTTTGGGGAAAGAAACACATTTTTGATCTATTTTAAAAGTATTTCTTTAGGTCTTTTAATTATTAGGCCATTTTTGGACATTTTCTAGGACATAGTTTCTGCAGTAGTTCATTAGAAAACCCTCCCCCTCTTCCCCTCCCTGTTGCGGAGGAAACTTCTGACCTGATTTGAATACAGAAATACTCAGAAATGTAATTTCTTTATATAGGTCCTTCATCATCAGTAAAATGCCACAAGAACATGTTAAAAACACCATTTTCATCGGAGTGGGTCTTTAAAGTGGAGTCCTTGTTGGGCCATAAAGCTGCTGGGAAATCCCTGTGTTTGCCAGGTTAAACCGGCGAGCAAATATACCCCCGGCCTACAAAGATGCAGAAGCTGGTCGGGGCAATGGGCGCAAGTTGCCACACAGGCACCCAGCAGTGGTCCACACACTGCATCTTTATCCGGAGAAAGCAGGCAGCAGCCCAGCCCAGTGGCTGTGTTGATCAGAGGCAAAAATATCTCCGGTCCACAGACACAGCTCTGTGCATTTATAGACTGGCATTGTGTCGCACATAGCAGCACTTGCACATATTTTAGCATGGGGAGCTTAGCCAGCACAACCCGGCTCCTGTCTATACGCACGAGCTGCGTGCATGAGTCTGTGTCAGGAAATCAACAGGCACAAGGGCGAGCATTGCATGTAAACACAGAGGTCCTGTGGATGCTGGCTCAATCCTGAGGCATTATTTTCTATTAAAAAAGAAGTGATGGGAATCATTCAGACAGTCTTTTGTCTGCACCGCTGATACGGACACCAATAGAGTGGTGGTGTTGTTTACTCCTTCTGTTAGCGGCGAGTCACGTCACGGCTAGTCTGCATCACCAAGACACCGTTTTATTTACTGGTCGCAACACTGTCTGGGCTTCACATTAGATCCCAGATCACTTTAAATCTCAAATCAGATCCAACAGCTCCAGGATTGTTGGTCCAGTTTTTTAGCACATTTCAGCCAGAGACCAGATAAACCCCTTTTTCCTGATGTTTGGAAGTTAAAGTCCCACTCCGACCATCTTTCGATCTATTCTAAAGATGTTCACTTTATTATCCTTTAATTCCCTGAAGTCTGTTAACTGTTGCTGCAAAAATAATCCCCACTAGCTTACAACCCTAACCTTAACTTTACTGATGCAACAAAAATGGCAATCATTGGAGTTATCCAGCTGTACAGTTTTGAACCAGGCACCAACTTGGACAAGGTCAATGGATAGTCGTCTATGAGTGGATGCATCAGAATGGGGCGGAGACGATCTTTTTCAAGCTGCATTTTTTCGTCTGCATCTGATTCACAAAAATTTGAGTTTAGAAATACTCAGAAAGGCCATTTTGGGCCTAATTTTCTCAAAATATGTCTTCCATTCTCAGAAAAAGGCCAAAAAGTCACCTTAAAAACACAAAAAACACTATTTTTATTGGAGTGAATGTCTCATTTTCCATATTTATCTACTGATTGAATCAATTTAAGGAATCTGTATTTGACATCATGACTGTTTTAGTTCCACTTTGCGCTCTCAGCACCCCCGTACGGTCCTCAGGTCCAGGAAACGGCTCTGTCTGGCACACCTTTGATGGCAGGCTGGTGGTCTGTTGCCTTGGGTTACAGAAAAGACTACATAAAAAGAAAGAAAAGATAGAATGTTTTTATTTTCCACTCTTACTTCTTATGTTATATCTGCAAACTGAATTAATATCAAAGTTTTTTGTCATATCCCAAAAAATTTCAGATTCTATTTTTTAGCCACCAACTCACCAAACATGAGTGAATTTATTCAGACAAATCACCGGAAGTCCTAAACTCCAAGGTTACTTGTTCAGCCAAGTTTTTCTGTCAAAGCTCGCCAAACTGGAGCAAACAATAGATGATTTATTAGACTCCCACAAATTTGTTTTGATTCACAACGAGGGCAAGCCTTAGCTGATGAATTGCTTCTAGGAAATGGAGTAATGCCTTTATCCACTATTGTAATCCCTGTGGGGAGGCCTACCTGGATGAGGCACCACTCTTTCCTTTTTCCTCTTGTTTTGCGCAGACAGACTGCAGAGTTTTGATTAGGAAGTCGCGGCTCTTGAACCCGCCGTTTGCTCCGGCCAGTCCCCCGCTCTGCACCTACACCAGCGTCTCCTCCTGCAGCGTTTCGCCTGTGAACCAGAGGCATGAGTGGCATCAGTATCAGAACCGGCCAGCTCTTCCTGAGCGGATGTAATACGGCAGGAAGCTCGCTAATAGCCACTCTTCTCACACTATCAAAGCGATGAAAGATTCAGGAGTGTCAGCGGCTCGACTGATTGTCATCATTTGCGCAAATTGCACTTAGAAAATAGTGTTTGCGGTGTCTGTTAATTATCAATCCCCACAGCTTAACCAATCAGCTTACTTTTTAAAGGTTGTAGGGAGGCGTGGGGTAAGATTGCCTGCACAGGATTGTGAAAAGGCGATCCAGCCATCAGTAAATACATTTGCAGACAGATTTGCTCCTGCATGACTCGTGTTTTCTGCTCTCCCCATCTGCGCTTTATGACAGTCATATAACTCTGAATCTAACAATGACCACTCTGAGGAGGTACTTTCCTGATGCACATCCTAATAGAATTCTCAAGTGTTGCTGAAAGGCTGCACACTCTCTCCATTAAGTTTTCTACTCTGCCTTCTCTGCAGAGTAACTTTTTGGAAGTTACATCACCAAGTTTGGAAACTTTTTTTTGCTGTATCACAAGTGTTGAAGTATTTGGCGTGCACTAAGGAACCCAAAGGAACAAATGGAGCAGAATATAGGGAGAGGGGAAAATACTCTAGAACTATATCTTAGGGTTCCTTTTTCATTTTTATTTTTAGACTTTTATTTTGTTGAAGCAAAACAAATTTCTTTTTATAACTTCGACAACAGAGGTGCATTTGTGTCGCTCTCGCCTGACAAAACTGGGGCGCTATTCTGTGCTACTTGCTGCTACGCAACACTAATGACAACAATCATTTCCTTTTCTGTAAAAAGTTTTTTGTCCGTCTAATCTAAAGGTATAAATACAAATAAAAATAAAAACCAGAGGCTTTACATTTCCTTTTTCCTCTGCCTTTTATGATCACTGCTGTATTAAGTCTGGTAAATAGGTCAGTGATTATCACAGCCCAATGCAACAGTGGCGGCGATGATAACCTAACAACTGCAAATACATGTAGTAGTCATCACCGTCTGTGAAGATTGCTTTTGTGAAGGTGTATATTATGTTTTGCATCTGTTTGTTGTACAAGTGTAAAATCCGGTTGAAAAAAAGAGAGACTTAATATCCTGTTATGAGGAAATAAACACTGTAAGCTGTTTTGTTTAAATAAAAGGAAACATAATGGAAATACTTGTTTAAATCTGGGTGTATAACTCAGAAGCAAACACTGACTTTTGAGGAGGAGCTCAGCTAAATGTTGCAAAAAGATTTTGATTGATTGATCGATCGATTGATTGATTGATTGATTTACTTGTCATGTCCAAGCTAAACAGCAGGTGTCAAACTCCAGACCTCGAGGACCCATGTCCAACATGTTTTCCAACTAGTCTGCCATTGAAGCTCCTGATTGGCTGAACACACATGACCCAGCGAATCAGCAGCAGATGAGGCAGGATTTTTGGAAAACCAGCCTCGAGGCCTGGAGTTTGACACTCCCGAGCTAAGCAAACAGATAAGGGCTTAAAACCTTGTTTCCAGGGAGCAGTCCGGTCCAGTTTGGTACAGTAAGGAGGAGTGGTATAGTTCATTCTGGCAAGCGTTTCCGCTCAGTTAGGCCTCAGTTCCATTGAGCAGTATGTTTTCATGGCGCATGCGTGGTATAGACCGCATGTCACTGTAGTGCGGCGACTGGAAAAGTAACAGCTGAGGTCATCCAGCAGCAAGGACTGTTTGGAGTTCCATCGTGGACCAGACCTTGCTGTTGATTGCAGGCATTTTCAATACAGACCAAAAGAGTACACAGGAAACTGCAAAAACCAGAATGTTTACAAACGTTGGAAACTTTAGCTTAAATTAGCACTATATTGGTGCTTTCTAATGTCGTCATCACTTTCTGTGGTTACAACGGCACCTACAACTGATAGGGGCCCCACGAGGTACGGTTTGGTACTGTTTGAATGGGTCCATTTTACAATAGAAATGCTAAAAATACAGGACCGTACCAGACGCAGGAGGTATATATTTGCATAAACTCCTTTTCTACTACCTAACTATGTAAAGCATTGCTTTTTTTGTTCTTACACCTTTTGATGCTATCAACTTTTACTCCCTAATAGAATTTGATCCTCTTTGCTATCACTGTACTTTCCTCTGTACCCAAAGCTGTGGACCTTGTGTTCGTCTAATGATCACAGGTCATTAAGTGTATCTGACACAGCAGGCTAAACCTACTGCAAGCCTATCTCTGGATGACTTTGTGGTCTGGGCGAGTGGTAGTTCATTGTCATTTGTTGCCTCACCGTCTCACCTGGAGTTAAGTGCTCAGCCTCATGCTGTTGTTAAGTGGGCAGACATGCTGAGCTGGTGTTAGACTAATAACAAGTTTGCACGTTTTCTGTCTTAACCGCACCGCTCTAATTCAGCCAGACTCAGCACAAACCTCCAGACGTGACCAAGCTGCAGCTTTAGGGCTACTTACCAAGAGCACACAATAGCCTATAGGTTGTTGCCATCCATGCTTGCAGACATTACACAAAAAAAATAGTTGGTCATAGTTCAAATGTGCACTTACTGCACAGGCCTTATAGCTAAAGGAAATGTCTGTTCAGGACAGCACCGTTTCTTTAATGAGTTCAGTGGAAACGGTTCAGGGAAACCACATCTTCACTTTTATCTGTTCCATATCTCTGGTGAATGTACATGAAGCTATGGTAGCTGGCGTGCAAGATCGTACCTGCTGCATGCTTTCAGCCAAGGAGGGAAGAACGTTGCTGCACTAGAACCCTGACTGTATGAGCTTTGCAGCTGAGGTTTCACTTGTGGCTTCACATGATTCAAAGCAGCAGTGCGTGTAGGAGGTGTTGCACTCCTCAGGGGACTTTTTTCATTAGACGGGTTGACATTTGAGTTAGTTCTGAGAGCGTCAGCAGCTTGGTCAGTGTGCCAAAGAAAGTTGTTGGCACACTGTCACCATTTTTCACAGATTCTTGCAGCTGTTATAAAAAAAAATGTACACAATAAAAAAAATGAACCACAATAACGGGTGACAGAAATAAAACCTTACCTGAAGTCTGTGGGAAAATGCGTTTGAACTTTTTCACTTCCTGGTTGACCTCAATCTCAGCATGATTTGACATCACCAAACCCAGGCAGGCCTTTCTGCAATGAGCAAACTGCTGGGGCCAACAAATGCACTTCCTAAAGGTTGATTTGAAAGCTGAAGTAACTGGAGCCAATGCGGTTCACAAAGTAACCACTAGTTGGCCTGATCTATTCACTCTGGTGATAAAAAGGCCAGCTGAAAATGCTCTTCATTGGATCCAAAACCTTATTCGCCGACATATTTAGAATATCGATAGTTACTGATCTCCTTTTTTTCTGTTCATTAATCATCTTGAACCTTGTTATTGTATTATTTTTTTAAAGCAAGTGAGCATGCAAACATAGCTTTGAAATGTCAAAGTGGTGGCTCATAGAGCCTGAAAGCAGTCATAGAAACATACGTAGAAATGTGTTTTGAACGCAGAAGCTGGAAATTTGAACATAAACTTTATTACATAGGAGTGGTCACTTGAACGGGTGTTGCTGAGGGCCGTGTGAGCGTTGCTTTAAGATAGACAGTTGGCCATCAAATCTTCACCTGTAGAACAGGTGTTCTATTTACTATCGGCTTGTTTGTCTCTGTTATTTACCCCTTTGCTAGAAACAAAGTCAGCTGCAATCTGATTTTAAGCCTTTTATTTGCAGTCACTAGTACATAATATAGAAAGTCAAACAGTTAGACCCTATAAGGCAATAATAGAGCCAAAAAGTTGTGGCAGGAAGTTCCCATTGGCTCCAAAAAGCCAAAATCCCATTGGGTACGTCGAACTCACTACTTAGTACAGTAAATAGTGAGTCAGCCATTTTCTTGTGTTGTCTTAATCTATACTTCTAAAATTGAATGCTCTAGTAATTTCCCAGAATTCTAATCCTCTAATCCCCCTTTTTAATATTTTTCTGTTGAGCAAGTTATTAAAGTTATAAACTGGCCAATAAAAGTATGTGGTCTCACGTCAAACATTTGAAACATTAGATTGACAGATTCTCCCCAGCCCGAATTCAAGTGATAGGGGTGTGGCCTTCCAACAAGCTCACTCCTGATTGGCCACAGTGGTTGCCATAGCTCACGCCTAATTCAGACCAATCATGCTTACTGACATTGTCTGGCTCCAACAATTGTGAAAAAAATGGCAACTGAATTTCGTTGGAGCAGGAAGTAAGCCATTTGCCATGAATGATGTCACACTCACTTGGTCCAGTTCTCATGTACAGCCCCCATTTAGTCTGGTCCAATTGACATTTCCAGCCAGTGCAGAAAGATATGCCTTAATGGTGCTATATCTGTTAACCCCTGACAGAAAGGTAAATGAAGCCTTGTTTCCACTGAGTGGTGCGGTCCGGTCCGGTTTAGTGGAGGCAATTCAGGTGAGCGTTTCCACTCAAAGTTAGGCCGCCATGGTGCATGTAGGGTGAAGCTAATGTAACCCCAACATGTGTCCTCTTTCTTTTGTCGTAATGACTTTCAGCCAATCAACAGGTTTCAGCAGTTGCTGTTCCCTAACCAACATGGTACGGTTCGGTCTGGCTTAATGGGTCCATTTTATAATGGAAACTCTCAAAATTCTGGACTGGAAGGTATTGAAAACAATGTTTTTAAAGTCCATAGTTTTTTGTGTAGCCCCCTCTGTCACACAACCCTTGTGTCTCGGTTTCTTAAACATTTTCCACATCAAACGCATTCTCCTCACACCACCCAGACGCCCATACTACAGCCGCTTGTTGAGTCACCGCACTGCCATTCATGTAGTTTGGTTTCCGCAGTCACGCAACAAAGTGAACATCACTTTCATTTAATGAGTACACTCTGACAACAGGCCTTAGCATGTGTTGCTAAACATAAACCTCCCTTTGCTGTTTTGGGGGGGGCTAGAATTTGCGGTGTCCACTTGGCTCACACATCTGCGGCTTTGCATTCCATGGCTTTTTCTCCGCTTACCAACCGCCATGTTTCCTCTGAGACAGGAAGTCAGCTCTGTTTCCTGTCACAGTCTTCTTTCATGTGGTCACTTCCTCGGGCTTTGCCAGGACCACTCTGCGCTGTTGACTCAGATCGGTGGTGGTGCTCCTGATGGCGGGGCCAGGAACAACATAGCAATTAAATTAAATATGAAACTATCAAATTGAATAAAACCTTATATCTATATAATATTTTTTTAGCTGGAAGCAGCATTATGGGTTATTTAGGTACAAGATAGTCGGTTTTTATCAAAACAACTTTTTTTTGTCACATTTGGTGGCTAAAAAAAGCGTGATTATCATATTTTTGCTCAGCTTTAGATACAAAAGTCCCTCTGCGACAGTAACCAAAGTTCACTCCTGTGAAGTTGTGGGTTTTGTAACCTTGCTAAAGAATGTTGATTGTGATGACTGCCTGGCTGGGAATCCTGCATTTACTGTTTCCTAAAAGATACTAACAAGTTGGCTGCGATTACAGTTGAACTTTGCACGGTGATTAGCTGGAATGTTTAGATTCCTGTGCTCTGCAGCCAGAGATAAATCCATGTCACACATTGTCTTAGATTGCAAAAGAAGACCCAAAAAGTGAGGGAAAAAAAGGAGTATGCAGTGCATAAGTAATAAATGAAAGTGGTTTTTATTCATGCATGTGAGTGGTGTCTCTCGGTGGGTGATTATCTTCATGTCGATGACTTCATTCCCGATTGCGTGTGATTTCAAACCGCTGTGTATCGATGTCTTCTACCAAAAAATCAAAACCACGCTGTGCTGCTGTTTGACAGTCGTGCAGTCGTTGTGTTCTGGAAAAAAAAGGAGCTGGCAAGCTCACAAACACACAAAAACAGTGGGAGACGAGACTTTTCCATCGGCCACACCAGAGAGACTCAGCCACACGGAGTGCTGCCCAGTACTCCCATCAATTTATGACAGCTTCTCTTTACATCAAACTGTAGTTGTTTTTTTAAATCCTCTTGATCATTTTGTTTTAACTCTAAAGCTGAGGCTTCGACTGTGAGCTTCTCCTTCCTGTCATCAGGATGATGGAGGGCTGCAACAGGACATCCCGGCGTCTGTGCGCACATTGCAGTCATTCCTTGTTGCAGCACGGCAGAAATCAGCAGCACTCAGCAGTCATGGGAAAGGAAAGCTCATGACCCGACTCCACTTCTCTCCTTTTGTCATAGCCACCCAAATGCAGCGGGAGGAGAAAGAGGGGGGGTGGAAAAGCATAGTCTAATCAGCAAAGGGCTGTCATGTATCTCAGATCATGCAAACTAGCCAAAAACTATTGGCTAAGGCAGCTGGGTGATTCGATTCAGAGGTAATTACATTCATTTGTAAAGGACTTTTGTTCTCACAGCCTCTCTTATGCTTCGAATACGGAGTCAGAGATGGGAGACCGAGAAGCAGAGGTGAAGAAATGAGGCAGGAAGTTGAAAGGTGTCGTTGCAGCTGAAATGAGACACAGTTTCGGCTTAATAGTGATGCATTTCACCTAAATCTGTGTATCTTTCATTTTTTAAATTAAAATCAACAATGAAAAAACAAAAAAACAACTGATTTATTTGATTATTAGTTTCTAAAATGTTATAGAAAAATGAATAATGATTTTTTTTTTCATTTTCCTATGCGTGATAACTTAAACATGTAGCAAATTCTTTTTTTTGCTATTTCATCCATAAAGCGGTTGTTTTTTTCCCCCCATTTTTTTTTATTTGTGTATTTATTCAGCTATTATTTAACCAAGAAAAACATCCCATTGAGATCCACTGGTCTCTTTTTTAAGGGAGTCCTGGTCAAGAAGCAAAAGTGACACACACCCAAGACATGTCATAGAATTAAAATACAAAAAAAAATACAATAAATACAAATTAATTAATTATTTAAAACAGCTAGAGGTTTGTAGTTTAATTTCCAGGTCTTTTATAATGACATTAAACTGTTGCAAAGTTATGAGCTTTGAAAGTTAAATTGTTGATTTTATTTGAATTAAAAAAGAAGATCTCTTCTTTTAAAAGGATTCATGCTGATGAGGCAAAAAAAAAGTATTTTACTGAAGGATGTCACTTAGTGCCCCTCTCTTATTATCTATTGAGCTATTTTAAAGTGTTTTCAGTTGTTTTTAATTATGATTATGCAGTTTTTAGACAAAATTAAGAATTTAGTGTTGTTTTCTAGGACATAGTTTCTGTAGAGCGGCTGGAGGTCATTAGAAATTCACCTCTGAGTTGTGGGCAGGACTGTTGGCATGAAGTGTTGGTGCGACCCCGCCCCCCCTTCCCACCCCTGTTGTTGAAAGCTCAAAACATGGGGCAGCGTATTTTAATAATAATAAAAATAATAATACACTCTTTTCTTAACAACATTTATTCATCTGTTCCTAATTCACAACAATTTGAAGAATGAAATACTCAGTAATGCATTTTTTAGCTTAATTTTCTGTATATATGTCCTCTGTCATCCAAAAAATGCAGCAAGAACATGTTAAAAACACCCAAAATTGTTAATTTAATTGGAGTGCATATATAAGGTTAAGCCACATGTTCAAATTTGGGTCCAGTTTTATTTATTTATTTATTTATTTTGGTCGCTGTTAATTGCTGCTATCCAAAATGAGCAAAAAAAAAAATAGAAAAATTGATATTTAAAGCCCAGAAAAAAATTCCTCTTGTGCTTTTCAGGGTTAAAATCATGCAATGCTAAAAAAGATTTTCTTCTCACACTGTTGCAGCAGATTCCAGTGAGGATGCTTCAGAAAAATGTGTTACCCAGAGGGTCTGCAATATTGTCCAGAAACTTTAGCAACTTATGCAACATTGTGCTTTGTAATATGAGCTGTGGAGCCAGCTGTTTCTTACTAATTTCTTTTTTTTCCCTTGAATCACCACAAAAAAAAAATGAAAATGAACCATGGTTTAGAAATTGGAGGACGCACTCCTCTTCAAGAAGTTTGGTCCTTTGCAAAGAGCTGTCTGTTTTTCCTGGAAGAATGTAGGAAAATAAATAGGCTGAAATGGCAAATGGACTGTATTTATGTTGTGCTTTTCTGGTCCTAATGATCACTCAGAGCACTTTTACTCTACGAGCTCCGTTCACACAGCGCTCTCTCAGTCTATACAGTGTTTGCTTTAGCCTACAAAGTGCTTTTTCTCTCTTTGTCACACAAGCTCAGACACTGATGACTGGTTTCACTGGCTTGCTCAAGGACACTTTGACAAGTAGACTAGCCAGGGCTTGAATCACCTTTTGGCGGATAACAGCTCAATAAACATCAGAAATTGTCCACATCATGCTGAGAAACAATCATTTATATTTATATATATATATATATGACAGATTGTTGTCACTTTAGCTAATCCATTGTCACCCCAGTGTTTGGTCTGCCATCTTTTTCTTCATCCTCTCTGATGACTAGTGCATCACTGAAGTGACAAGTCAGCGACAGCGACTGCAGCAGTGGGTTCCAGCTGGAAACATGGCAGTGAGGATGAGGAGGCGCAAGGGTGAAGGCAGAGCTCAGGCCGCAGACTGCGAGCCAGATGTGAAGCGGTGACTCACAGCAGGCAGCGGGCCCGATGACGCGCACACTAAGCTCTGCGTGCGAGTTGTGTGCGCTCGCTGGGAGTTCCAACCTTTCCTTCAAAACAACCCCGCTTTCCGCAGGCTCAGTAATGTCTGGACAAGGCTCATTACTTCATGTTGAGTCGCGGACTCATGAATGATGCGGGGCAGAGTGTGAATTATTCTCGGAGGGTAAACAGTTTGCAAAAGCAAAGTTTTGAGAGCTGCAGAGAAACAGGGTGTCACTCTGGGGAGTTTGCTCAGCAGACATTTGCCCGATATTCTCGCCCTTTTGTTTGCCCTGTTTTTATAACGCTTCACTGGGTTCCTGCTCAAAAATTAGTTTTTCCACCGCTGGTGTCACTAAGCCACGTCAGAGCCCGGCGTTATTGTCTGTGCGAGGAGGAAAGATTAGTCTGTTTCCTCCCTTTGATTTTGAGCTGGTTTTGACGAGAAACAAAGTCAGGTGGAATGTGACTGTTTTTCTAACGATGTTTCCCTTCTTTTGTGAGGAAAACACGGACCGTTCATTTCTTCAGGTCCATGAAGCTCATTCGTTTTTTCGGAGGTTGGAGAGTAAACAGAAATGACCTTAAATAGCTCTCCTTTCCCCTCATAACTCAGATATCAAGGGGAGGGTGAACTAATGGATTTGCACTTGTATGATAAAGTACATCTGAAGAGTTTTGTGAAAAAAAGTCTCATTTTTTTTCTCCTCCCTAATCTGCTCTGCAGAACTCCATCAGACACAACCTGTCCCTGCACAGCCGCTTCGTCCGCGTCCAGAACGAAGGGACGGGGAAGAGCTCGTGGTGGATGCTCAACCCGGAGGGGGGGAAGAGTGGAAAGTCCCCACGGCGCAGGGCAGCCTCCATGGACAACAACAGCAAGTTCACCAAGAGCAAAGGAAGAGCAGCAAAGAAAAAGGTAACCTCCCGCAGACACGAGACTAGACATCACAGCAAGAAAAAATCATGAATTTTAATCTGCCACTAATTAATCATGATCTGTAATTAATTCATCAAATCCATTTTTAATCTAACCTAATAATGGCTGTCAAAAGCCTAATTTTGAGGTATTTTCATTTAAATTTGTGATTTGTGATTATTAATTCACCTGATGGAAATACATCAATTTAGAACAAAATTATCAAAATTTATTGAAAAAAAAACAGATTTCGCGCTTGGAGGAGGTGGTTTCTTGAGGAGTATCGAAATTGACGTATTTCAAAAAACTGCAGTGGAAACAGTTTATTTCTGATAAAATGAGTCATGTGACCAACAGTGACTGCACCACCAGAGGTCCCACAGTATTATAAAGCTCATCAAAGGTTGAGATCAACAGTTCCTCTGTCAAACCACGATTTCCCAAATCTCTTCATCTATAGCCGCTTACCGCTCCATAGTCTGAGTAAGATGATGATGAGCGCTATTGCTGTGGCAGAAATGTGAAAATACCTGCTGTAAATCATAGTATTGTTTATTTTTGAATCATGCGAGTTGGTTTGTGTTTATTCGCATGATTATGATTTAATGGAAACAGGGTCAATGCAATTTTTTTTTTATATTTCAGGAATTTCAATAAAGTTTTGGACATATGCATAGTGGAAAGATCAAAATACTACTAGAAACTGACTTTATGAAGTGGTTTTCCTGTTATAACAGGCTTCCAATCTTTACTTTTACAACACCAATGGATGTTATTGTCAATTTTCAAACAATTAAAAAAAAACACAAATTTAACACTTTAAGAAAGAGTAATAACACTTCTGAACAATCCTAAAAAATACTTGCTCTACACTTCATATTACAACAGTGACAGGCCATTTTTATCATGATTTTACAACTTTATTCTTGTAAAATTACAAATTTTCTTATAATTTTACAACTTTATTCCAATAAAATTACACATTTTTTTCTTATAATTTTACAACTTCTTCCAATGAAATTACACATTTTTCTTGTAATTTTATAACTTTACTCTAATAAAATTACACATTTTCTTATAATTTTACAACTGTATTCCAGTGAAATTACACATTTTTCCTTATAATTTTAATTTTCCAATAAAATTACACATTTTTCTTGTAATTTTATAACTTTACTCTAATAAAATTACACATTTTCTTATAATTTTACAACTTTATTCCAATGAAATTACATATTTTTCCTTATAATTTTAAACTTTATTCTTGTAAAATTAAGAAATTTTTCCTATAATTTTGCGACTTTAATCTTGTAAATGTATTTATTTTTCTAAACATTATCTTGGCCTTAAAACTCCGTTGTATAAAGCAGCACATGGTTTAAATTGATTTGTGGTTGTGTTGATACACAGTTGACGTCCTGCTCTCCCCACAGCTGTGCCAGCAGGGTGGGCCAGACGGGGGTGCAGACAGCCCGGGCTCCTACTCCAAGTGGCCTGGCAGCCCAAACCCCCACAGCAATGACGACTACGATGCGTGGAACAGCTTCAGGCCCAGAACCAGCTCCAACGCCAGCACTCTGAGCGGCCGCCTCTCGCCCTTCATGCCCGAGGACGAACTGGGCGAATCTGACGTGCATATGGGGTACCCAGGGGCCCCGGGGGCCAAGATGACCGCCACGTTGCCCAGTCTCACGGAGATGACGGGACACAGTTCCGAGAATGTCATGGAGAACCTTCTAGACAACCTGAACTTGCTCTCGCCTAACAACTCTCAGGTTGGCGGGGGCGCTGGGACCCCTGGCTCCTCCCAGTCCTCCCCGTCCTCGATGATGCAGCCGAGCCCCGGCTACCCGGCTTACAGCTCCCCCAGCATGGTCCCGCAGTCGCAGCAAGACTATCACAAGTGTGTGTACGGCCAGTCGGGCCTGTCCCCCATGCCGCTGCAGACGCTCACGGAGAACAAGCCCGGCTTCGGGCCCGGTATGGGTCAATACAGCTGCCCCGCCGGGCTGCTGAAGGAGTTGCTGACGTCAGACACCGACCAGCACAGCGAGCTCATGCCATCGGTGGACACCGTGGTGTCTCAGACCAGCGGGGGCCGCATGCTGCCGCCGTACAGCAGCAGCCAGCACGCGGCCAAACTCATGGCGGGAGGGAACGGCCGCCCACACTGCCTTTCTCACGGCCATCCCCACAACGTGCACAGCCACGCTCCGGCCTCCTCGCCGGCCATGAACGGACAGTTGCTCATGTCTCTGAACTACAGCGGGGGCAACGCTCGTTTGCAAGCCGCTAAAAACGCCATGCAGATGCCTTACGGCCTGTCCGGCCACCTCAGCGGGGGAGGCATGCCCGCCGGCTTCTGCCCCATCAGCACCAACGGATACGGCCGACCCGGCATGTCGGCGCCCTCGCACACAGAGAAACTGCCCAGCGACCTGGACGATATGTCCATCGAGAAGTTCGAGTTCGACATGGAGACCGTTCTCCATGACACGCTTATGGACGGAGACTCTCTGGACTTCAACTTTGAGCCGGTGGTGGCCCAACAAGGCTTCCCTCACGGAGTTAAGACCACCACGCACAGCTGGGTGTCCGGGTAGAGACAGGAACCAAATCTCACACCTCAGGTGTGTTCCTGTTCCAAAATTACTTCTCAGACCAGATCACGTAAGCAGCTGTGGATAAAACCACCATCAGAGCCCCCTGAAGACACAACCAGGTTCAAAATATATCAAAGTGCCAAACTATTTTTTGTTTTTTGCCTTAACCCAGGAGCCAAGCTGAAACACATGTTTTGAATTCACACACTCAAGGTTACAGATATTGTACAGTGGTGCAAAAAACACATCCTCATCAACAATCTATGAGAGCCGCGCACTGTTTACTGTCAATCAAGCCTTTTGCTTGGAAAACTGATTACTGCGGATGGCGGTAATCAGGCTGATAGAGATTTCCCACAAACCCTCGTGTGTTGTTACAAAATTAACACATCTGAATGTACATAATGTAATCAAAGAGTTTGTAAAATTGCCTTCTCTGTTGTGTATTTTTTAAGTTTGTACATAGTGTTTACAGAAAGGAAGATTGCAGCAGAAGAGTTCACAGAGAAAACTGGACCTTTTTTTTTTTTAATTGCAGGTCAGTTAGGCTGAAATACGGTTTCTAAATTTCTTGTACATTAAGAATGTATCTCAAAAATGATGTAGTCAATGTTTACTAGATTTAGAATATATTTGAGAGCTAAGTTATTTGTGGCTTACATGAGAATTGTTCTGTGTTACGTGTCGCTCTGAACCTTAATACCACAGGGGCCTATTTATTGTGCCTAACAATGTAGAAACTGACTGCAGGCTTGAAGGGTTTCAATGTTTATGGTCCAGAAGATATACAAAGCGAGCAGTCTTGAAGAAGAGAAATCTTTATTTTCTACGTCCTGCATTCGTCTTTCTGTAAAAGTCAAGAAAAATATGTAAACTGTTATAGTTGAGGTTTCCTGGACATATTTTTTGGGGGGAGGCGCTGTGAATATTTACAAGGTCAATATGTTTTGAATTAAAAAATCTTCTCAGCGCTTCTGTTGTTGTCATGCAAGTGCATCCTGTGCCCTGTTCAGTTCCAAAGCTTGTTTTTATCTGCTTTGTTTTTAAGGATTATTGAAAAAAATTGTAATTTAGTCCAAAGTACACCGCTAACACCGTCTTAAAGAACAGCCTTACTAGCTCTTACAAGTTCCCCCTCCCTGCTACCTCTGCTAACACTGCCGGTAACGCATCTCCCTACTGCAACAGTCGCCCTGTTTTCAGCATTTTGTTGCTGCATTTGCTACTCAAGGTGCCACTGAGTGTTAGATTTCTGACCTGTATATTTGTATATTTTCCCACTTATCACCACTTTAATCTTTTAGCCTGTCCTTGTTAAAATGTGAAGACCAAGTGGCCTAAAGTTCAAAATTCATACTAATCATTTATGAACCATTCCATCCGACAACATCAAGAACTCTGTGGATGCAGAATACTTTTGGATCCAAGTGGTCTGACGTTAGTGGAGCCGGTTATTAAAATAATAATTGTGCCATTTTTTGATACAAGCACCAAATTTGGCATGGATGTACTTTAGGGTGTGGCCTTTCAGAAAAGAAAGTCACCCACGAGAAAAGTTTAAAGGCTGCAGTTTGTGCATGATGGGTCGCCAACCCTCGGGACGTGGTAAGTGCAGTAATGGACGGGTAAGGGTTAGGGTTGTGGTACCAGTCCGCGGCCTGAGGGTTGGGGATCCCTGATTAGTGTATACATTTTTTCCCTGCCTGTGGCCCGGTATCAAGCGACCCTCAGACTGGTACCGATTTACAGCCTGGAGGTTGGGGACCACTGATTTAATAATTTATTTGTCAAAAAATGAGTTGGGGACACTCAAAGCATCAAAAAGTGACACGGAGGGGACCTGAACCATACGTCTATATGACGAATTGGGAGTGAGAATGCGTTGCTATGGCCACCATCTTTACAAATGGCCGCCATTTTGGCTTTTCTCATGGTTACAGTGCTTTTCTGAAACAGGGGATCCAAAGGAACATCTATGCCAAATGTGTTGCTTGTACTGCAAAATGCACAATGTGTCTAAAATCTTAACCTAACCGGCTCTGCTGCAAATTGGGAGTCATAAAAAAATGGTGATTCTTACCACATCTACAGATGGAGGAGTCAGTCAAGAAGCTGCTGTGAGGCTGAGTTGCCAAGTGTTGCCTTTCTTACCCAAACATGCCATTGTGTACTTTGGCCAAATTTGCCTTTACTGTCACATTTCTAGCATTTTAGCATGTTTTCTGAGCTATATGGAAAAAAGAAAAAAAAAATATATATATATATATATATACATTTGTGCCGGTCACTCAAGTCAGGATCAATTGTAATAAATCTATAAAACTGACTTTAAAAAGTAAAGAGCTGTACTAAGTAAATTATATCTCTACATTTTTCAAATGATTGAAACTATGCATTGTATTCTTTAACTTTATGTTGCTACTGTTTTATTTTCTTCTTTTTCTTGAACTTTAAACAGATATTTTAATGTAAGATAGCGCTGTGAGATGTTATTGTGTTGTTGTTGTCGAAACTCAATGTTTTAAAAGGTTATATGGGGGGAAAATAAATGAAGTTTATTTAGAAAATAGTTGATACAGTGATTGATACGCTAAGCTTTTGTTAACTGACAAATGTTGTTTTATTGTATTCTGCTATGGTTTTTAGAAAAAACAGCATCAAAAAGCAAATTATAAAAAAAAAAAAAAAAAACATTTTTAAATGAGACAATATTTATTCATCCGAGAAGTCCTGAGAGGTGCAGATTTTGGACCAATTTAGATATTGCACTTTTGCTTACATTTTATAACAAAGGGCTCCTCGTAAAATGAGGAAGAATTCCAATTACATATTTTAGAATACAAATCTGTTACATTTATCTTATACAGAAGTAAAATGTAGTTGTGTCATGTGATTTGCAATCAATGAGAAATCTGTAAATTGTTCAATATTAATGTTTTAAAACCTAAATAAATGTATTTCTGTGTAAAAATGACTTGTTGAGTTTTTCAAAAATCGATGAGGGGTTCTTTAAAAGTGATGTTTACATGCTTAATATTTCTATTTTGCTATACACAACAAGATTTCTTTCATTTGTTATTATTTAGTCTGTAATATCAGCGTTTTGGTAGCTGAAAAACATCAACTTATCATAGCTTCTATACCGTGTTTGATAGCTTTAAGATCAAATGGCATTTTGATGTCCTCTATCCACAAGACATGTTATGAGAAGTCTAGTACTTTGTGTAGATGCAGTTTTAGGTATATTGGTCATATTTTGCTTTCTTTCTTTTTTATTTTTATTTTTAATTTTTACACCAACCCAGCCTAGTTCTACAAATCCTAGTTGCAAACCATGCTTTTCGTAGTCCTTTAAAGCTCCACTCCAACTTTATTTTTCCTTTTGTAAAAGTGTTTCCAGTGGTCTTTTAATTATGATTTTTAGCAAATTTTATCAAAATCAAAAAGCCTGTGTTGTTTCTTAAGACATATTTTCTGTCTGTTCTGGATTGGGGGCTGGAATGCGCAGAATTACGCTGATATCTCATCATCCCTTTGTTCACACACTCTCCTGCTAGCTTACAGCCCCTCACAACCCCAAGCTAAACATTAGAGTAAAATGGCTAGCAATATTGGAGGAATGGAACCGTAAAGTTTTGGTCCAGATGCCAGCTTGGACAAAGACGTACAGAACAAAGAGACTTTTGCCCGGACCTTGCAGTTGCTGGGTCACAAACCCGAGCATTTTCAAACCGCGGGCTTCTGTCTACTCCTGATCCCCCCCTGATCCATTGCGACTTGTACAAAGAAAAGTTCTTGTGGCATTTCTTTGCAGAAGGAGGACATATAGAAGAAAAATTTGCCTAAACTTGGATTTTTGGGTATTTGTTCATTTAAATCAGCGCAAATCTGGAGCAGACAAAAAAAGTTTGACAGGAGCATATTTGTAATTTAGAATACCCCCAGCTGCACCACTATCATGATGAATCCACTTGTAGACAAACAGATCCATGAACGTCTTTGTTTTCCACGTTCGAGCTGCGATCTGGCTGAGATCTGTACAGCTAAATAGCTCTGATATTGCTCGTCATTTTTGTTGCATCAGTGAAGATAGGTTGGAGCTTTGAGCTACTGGGAGAGAACGTAAACAAATGGATAATTACCTCTAATGAACTCCTATCACTCTCCAGAATCTATGTCTTGGAAAACAACACAGGTTTTTTTGAATTATTATTATTTTGGCTAAAAATGGCATAATCATAATTAAAAGACCGTTGGGTTTGCGGATGCAGAAATCCCAGTCCAAGGACAACGGTCTTTCCTTTTCCCAACATTATATACAATATATACAAATATTATTTTCGTGAGAGAAACGAAGACACACTGCCAAAGGGCGGTCCTAGAATGACATAATGAAATGGGCGGCACCCACACGCAACAGTGGGCGTAGCATCAGGAATAGAGAAAAAACTCACAAAAAATAACTAATATTTCATAAATAATTTGTTCTTTAGTGTCCCAAAGTTAATATATGATCATATATATGTATATAGTTTACTCTAAAAGGCTTAAGAAAATCATGGTATGTCTCCGTTAAACTTTTTCTTTAACGTTTCCTACTGTTGAATAACTTTTCTTGTGGCGTCTCACTGAACTCTAAGATACCTTAAAAGTGGCTGTACTATCTGTGGTATTTCTGAGAGTAAATTCTCTTTTCTTGAGATAACTGTTGATGTTCTTCCCTTTTCGGACAGTTTTAGCACGCTTGATTAGCAATTAGCAAAGTCCAGCTATTGTAGAGGTCTGCAAATCCGCTATTGGTCACCTTATCAAGAGCTGAAGAGCAGCAGAGTATCACCCCACTTGAACCAAATGAAAGACAAAATGGGCTAATATCTTCAAACTTTCTGATACATGAAGTCATTTTCATTTTGGCTGCTTATCCCAAAACCCACAATGACAGTTTAAAGCACATCTTGAGCCTCACATTGCAGAAAAGCTTCATAAAAGCCTACTGTCATACGAAAAAATCCCAGAACAGAAGATTTAAGCCATATGCAAAAGCCTGTTGAATAACAGACAGAGAATTCTCTAATCTCACTGCAGTTCTGCTGCTCATTTCTTCCCTACAATGATTCCTCCTGGCTTTTTCTTACAGCCACATTCCGCACCATGCACCCCCTACCACTGAACCCAGTCACCCCAGACAGCAAACTGCACGCCCTCCCTGGCCCCACCGTCTTTGACTTTGACTTTTAAGTAATAGAGATAACCTTTAACGAGTCGAGCCACAGGGGGACCAGAAGGACCACGAGTTTAAAAACGGTTCCCCCTCCAGCCAACATGATGTAACAGCCTCTTCATCAACAGACGTTTGACAGACAATCAATGAAGCTGTGAGTTTGGCGAGATGCCCGCCCCGGAGGATCCCGGCTTCATTCAAGAGGTGGCAACGTCTCCGCCGCACCTCTCCTTTTGTGCGGGAACTAATACGGTGTGTGAACGTCTTGACACTGTAAGGCGATGTGGGCCAGGTTTTTGGTGTCAAAGCAGAGTGGGAGGGAGCCGGGAGAATGCTCGTGAGCACATAGCTGAGGAATGTGGGTGTGGACTCCTGCCAAAGGCATATGTGATCTTTATATTCCCCTTGGTGACTGAAGACAAAATGCGGTTGGGGCCATTTCAGGACACGGATGTAGTGCCACGGAGTTCACACTCACTTTCCAACTCATGTTTCCTTGTCGTTCTGCTCTGAATGTAAGGAAAACAAAACAGTGTTGTAAGCGAATCGCGGTGTTGTTGTGCGAGCGGAAGGCTCTCATTACTTTGGCCAGTCGACAAACGTGACATCTGCTGTGGTTTGTCTGGTGACACTGTTTTTGCACTTCCCTAATAAGATGCAAGCTTTTGTTTTTTCAATATGTCTTAAAGGTTCTGATTGAACAAACAAGATTAACTAAAAGAGATGTGTTTTCACTGATAAAACCATGACAAACCATTTGGCTCCAAGGCAGTCTTTAATAAGACACTCTCAAAAGACTTCCAACAAGCTGCAGGGTTGCTGGACCACTTGATAGACTTGACAATATCTCGTAAAAATCTTTATTGCTCAGAATAATTATTGCACTGGCTCACCACCAGAACAGGAATTCTCCAGTTGGTTAACAACAGGCTTTTTTTGTCTCCATTCAGCAGATATGTTATCATTTGTGTTGAGTGCTGACCAGACAGAGATAAAGTTGGTTTTAAATACAAAATCAGAATGCAAGGAAGTTTACCTTCAATCCTATAAACATCCCAACCTTAGAATCTCGCAGGATGGAGGTGAAATCAAAGAAACTGTCCTTGTCTGCTCTCGTTCATGCACCGCTCGATAAGTTAAAACCCAAACATTTTTTTAAATTCCAGATTTCAAACTTTTCTTTCCTTTGAGTTAAGCTGGATGCTACTTAAATGACTATAAGAATATGTTGACAATATATACTTGTAATGTTGCAGTTCAAGAACCAACTCAAATGAAAATAATATTTTTGGTGTTTTTGAAATGTTTTTGTCGCAAGAAAAATAACATTTCTGGATATTTCTTGATACAAATCATTGTGACTCAGGAGCAGACAAAAAATGCCACAAGAAAAAGTTTGTAGCATTGACGTAAAAACAACAGCAAGCCAAAAGCTCCACTTGTAGACAAATAGATCCATGTACATCTTAGTTTTCCGTGTCTGAGCTGGTATCTGGTTCAAAGCTGTTTTTTACGAGGAATAGAGCAACATTAAAATGCAATGTACTCTGTGCACAACAGAGGTCTCATTTTAGTTTTATTCAAATGTACAATGATAACAAATGCATTGTTTTTCATTCTATTTAAACTATTATCTGTAAATGAGAACTGGACTGACTAACCCTTCCCCCCCCATGTTCTGAACAGGAAGTACCTACTGGCTCCAAGAAGCCAAAATCCCATAAACAGCTGTCATATTAGTCAGAATAGCCATAGTCGCATTATAAACTGACCAATCAGATGTCTTGATAAAAGTATGTGGTCTTCTGTTGAACATTTAAAACTTTAAACAGATTCTCCACAGTCTCTGGATTCTCCAACATGGCGGCGTCCGTGTTGTGAACATACAGCGACTGAAATGATTTAATTTATTTGGAGTTGGAAGTATTTTATTTTCTGTGGGTGACATCACTCTCACTCGGTCCAGTTCTCTTCCACAGCCAAAGGTTTGAGCCCCGTCACTCATCAATGTCTGCGATAATCGAGGATGGGTGTTGTCATCTTTGCAAAGATTGAAGAATTGTCAAATTTTTATTTATTCCCATAATCTGAGATTGAAGATTTTCCAGATTTTATTTTCATATAAGCAATAGAAGAAAATAATCTGACTTTCTATGCTTTACCTGACCATTTTAGACATTAAATTCCTTTTTTCCTAGATTTTTGGTTTGATTACATAGACTTTATTATTTTATTGACTTGTTTAAATGTTTAAAAGCCTTTCTGAAGCTGTTTCTATTTGCTGCAGCCTCTTAGCCAGCACACCTCTAAATACTTTTTAAAAATGTCTATATTGAGATTCCCCCAGTTAAATAAAAGGTAAAAGATGTTCAAAACTAAACAAACCCCTCCAAAATAAATTGAATAAGTTAAAAGTTTCATTTTCTTTCAGAATAAAAATGAATTCAGTATTAAATTCAGCGAGCATGTAAAATATAATCCCAATCCCAAACTCTGTGTTGTGTTCAAATGTTTTACTGTAAACGGCGAACCACGAATGTTGTTTTTCCTCCTACAGTTTTTTACTGTACTTCATCACTTATCTTTTCCCGGTATCATACAAGCCTGAACATGCAGAAGTGTGTGCAGATTTCAGGTGTGTCTTTAGGGCTCTGTTAGTGACACAAATAAGTCTCACTGAGACTTCAAACCCAAAAGACACAAAGCACAGGGGCATGTAACTAGCAAAGGGATCACAGGATCACACAGACAAGGAACTTCTACCAACATCAGAGCAGTCATTAAAACTGGAGTTAACTCATCTGCATAAAACGTTTTTTTATAAAGCCTGAGGCGGATCGATGAACAATGAACAACAATGTAGCATAAGCGGTGACACAAAGATTAATATTGTGTTTATTCAAAAAAAAAAATTCAGATGTAAACAGCTGAATGATAATCTTTGTTCATCATTTTGCATCGCGTCTTCTGTGTGTTCTTTAGAGGCCACTTCTGCAAAGACACCAACCACTGTGGTTCTATTTTCTTCCAAATACTGCGACCAAAACTACAGGTAATCCACACAAAAAGAAGTATTTTGGTGTTTTTAAAATGTTCTTGTGGCATTTACTGATAACGGAGGATATACATTAAGAAAATTAAGCTCAAAATTGCAATTGTACGGAGCCCCTAAAGGACCAGATCAAGGCCTCAAGGGCCGGCTTCCAGCTAGTTAATCAGAAATCATGCTATATCAGCTGCTGATGACCTGGATTAGGTGCATTTAGCTAATAAGAAGCTTCAGTGGCAGGTTGGTTGGTAAAGATGCAGGATACCGGCCCTCGAGGCCTGGATTTGGACAAGCTGCTCTAAAGGGACATTGGAGTAAAAAAAAAAAATTGTACTGTGGTCATGAGAAAGTTTTTGGTGCGTACGATAAACTTGCTGGTTTGCATGAAAAACTAACAAGTGCACATGGGGAAAAAAATGGGTGCAGGTTAAAAAAGTACAAACATTAGATACTAACAGGTACACACACGAGAAACTAGCATATACACACACGAGAAACTGACAGGTACACACAAGAAACTTACAGGTACACACAAGAGAAACTAGCAGGTACATACAGGAAACTGACAGGTACACACACGAGAAACTAGCAGGTACACACACAAGAAACTGACAGGTACTCACACGAGAAACTAGCAGGTACATACGGGAAACTGACAGGTACACACACAAGAAACTGACAGGTACACACACAAGAAACTGACAGGTACACACACGAGAAACTAACAGGTACACACACAAGAAACTAACAGGTGCACATACGAGAAACTTACAGGAACACAAGAAATTAACAGGTACACACATGAAAAACTGGCAGGTACACACAAGAAACTGACAGGTACATACCAAAAACGTAATGGTGTAAACTTTTTTATCATATTCGGCACATGATCACGCGGCAGAATTTGTAATCATGAGGTGGTGGTTACATTTATGCTGCATGTGTGACCGATGAGGTTTAAAGAAAACATTTTAATTCTTATATGAACCAAACGATCTTTTTCAAAAAATTGACATCAGTCAATGGTCATTTTGGGGTCATGTGGTAGAATTCCAGTGACAGGTAAGGATGACGCCACTACAAAATCAGTCGACAGCTGGACGGCTACAGGTCAGTGGCAGCCAGAATCACTTGTTGGCATCAACGATGTGTGAATGTCTCCAGATGGCTGCCGTCCATATCAAGTGCCAGCCACCCGGCGGTAAATTAAAAGCGTGCCATTCTAGAATCCTAACCTCTACATTCATGATCACATGAGATCTTAAAATCTCTTCCGAAGCATCTTCATCGTCAGTTGTATTTGTGATTGTAGGATTACCCGCCCATGAGTCAAAGTGTCCTTAGATAAGACACTGAACCCCACGCTGCTCCGGGTGGTTGTAGGTGTTTGGCAGCAGAGCGAGACTGTGTATGCGTGGGTAAAAGTGACTGACTGTGAAGTCCTTTGGGCCTTCTAAGAAAGTAGAAAAGTGCTATAGGTATAATATTTGCACCTTTCAGAGTTCTGAAAATGACATCACATGAGCTTATTTAGTTTTATTTTACCGTCTTGCCTACAAAAACATTACAGCTTTGCTTACCCAGTGTCACCGCTATGTTATTGCTGAATGTCAGCTAAAACAAGTTCTAAAATCGTGGGGTTTGTGTTGGCGCACCAGCTCTGATCAATTGGTGCGCTGAGCATGAGTTTCTTTGTCGTGTGCGCAACATTACTTTCAGAAATGGGGGGTGCTCCACGTCAATGGCTTCACCCGCAACTCAAAGACAATTAAAGACAATTTTCTTAGAACCTGCAGAAACTATATCCTAGAAAAGGACACTTTATTTCATTTTGGCTTTAAAAATGGCATAATCATAATAAAAAGACCATAGATCAAAAAATGATCAAAGTGGGGCTTTAAATGTCTGATAAATAATCACAGTAAAAAAGATGTGTAATTGCTTTTGAAGAATTGTGTGCTTTGAGCCAGCTTGTGACTGAGGTCATATGACTGAACGAGCTTTACAGGAAACCAGCTTACACATTTACATGTCATAAGTAACCGAGTTAACCTGACAAATATCTGCCTCAGGAAACCAGACAGGTCACAGAAATCCCACTAACATGACACTTAATGCTTCAAAAACCTTATCCCTTATCAAGTAAACATATCCCAAATAAACTAAGATTAAACCATTTCAGCTGCAAATTTCAGAAATTCTACAAAAACTGCTGGTAAGCTTGATGTGTTAGAATTAAGAAAACAAAACGAATGAAGAGGTCAAAAATGAATTAATGTTCATTTCACAGTATCCCTCACATCCCCAAACCTCTTGGTTTTGAACGAGACAGAAGCTGACGCATCCAAGCTGTCAGGAGGAGTTCCAAAAGACGATCTTTCCAAGAAGGTGTTTTTCCCAATAGACCCTGGATTCACAACGCACCACAAGAATCCAAGATACTCGAGAAAGCCCATTGTAAGCTGGTAACATGATCTCATGTAAATGCACCCGTTGACCCTGGTGCCTTTCTGTACAGCTCATACTTTGTACCGGTCTCCACGTTAGTATCTATGCTCTGGTTAGTCATCCTCCTCATTTACTGGGATGTTGTTCCAATTCCCACTGGGTTTGTTACCATGAACTGACAGCCCTTCACTTCGACTTAATTTATTCTTTGATTTGTCTCAAATGTTCTTTGTGTCATTTTTGTATCGAATGTTCCATATCTTTCTTTTTTTTGGGTTGTAAATTATAATATGCATTTAGCATTTTTGGATATAAATCTGTTTTTTAGGGACTTTAGAGTTTGAAAACTAAAGATTTGGAGAAGCTGAGTGAAGTAGAGGGATTTAAAAGAAGAAAAAAAATGAGAGGGTAAAAGAGAAACAGATGTAGTGCAATTTCTGGGTAAGTAGAGAGCAGACAGCCCAGCTTGGGGTGTGATTTGTGTCCCGGGTTGACCTCTCAGGCAGCCCTGATAAGTACAATAGACACACATCCATACTGATCTGACTCCTGCACCATCCCCGATCTCTTTTTATCTTTGCACTTTCTGACCACCATTGCTGTTGGACCCTTTGTAATTTATGCATCACTGGAACCGATTAGCCCCACATGACTCTCGCTTCCAGGTTAGCTACATTCCACATCAGTCTTTGCTGCTCGCTGTCTTTGTACTTTGACAAGCTCCTTTTTCAGCTCTAGTTATCAGAGGCGGTCCTGGCTAGTTTGGTGCCCTGGGTGAAACACTGGAAGGGTGCCCCAAGCCCCGCCCCCAAAAACCCAAAACCGACATGCATAAAAACACAAGAACAAGAATATATTTAGGTTACTTTATTAATAATATAAGATACTTGTGTAGTTTGATTCACAACATGCACCAGTTTATATTAAAGGCGGGCTACTGTTAAAATTGCTGCATTTTCATTTAATTATTTTTTCTTTTTTGAGAAATTATGAACAAATTAGTTCCGGTAATTTCCATTGGCTTTGTGAATGGACATCAATGGAAACTAATGAATTCTCCAATGAAAAATGTGTTTTTAACAGATTTTTGCAGCATATTTCTCATGATGGAGGACATATATAAAATCATTTAAGATTAAAACTGCATTTAAGATGATGTCTTTATTCAAATTGTGTTGGATCAGAGCAGATGAAAAAAAATACAGTTGTAAAAAGCTCTAATTTTTTAAATAGAAACAGAATTGGGCAGGCTGACGTTTCCCTGCTCCACTCTATTCTGATTCATCCTCTTGTAGATAAATACATTGATGTCTTCATTTTCATGGTCCAAGTTGTTATCTGGATCAAAACTGTACGGCTGGGTAGCTCCAATTTTGCTAGCCATTTTTGTTTCACCGCTAATGTTAGCTTGGGGTTGTGACGAGCTGTACGCTAGTAGGAGAGAATGTGAAAAAAGGGATGATGGGATATCAGCAGAGGCTTACTTTTGCGCCAACAGTCCCAGCCACAACTCCTTGGTGAGTTACTTTGAACTCCTGAAACTCTGCACAAACTTTGTCTAAGAAAAACAAACAATTTTATTTTTATAGCCCAATATTGAAACATAGTTTTCTCAACGGGCTTTACAGCGATAATTGTCCAAAACCATAAAATCACTCATAAAATATAAAAAATGTTGATTGCCAAGATAAACCGACTAAACTATACTGGGCATCCCTGCCCTTAGACCCTCCTTCTTTGTAAGGAAAACTCCTTAAAAAAACAAAACAAGTTAAAAAAGGAGAAGCCTCAAGGATGTCTACATGAAGGATAGATCCTCTCCAAGGACCAACAGGAGATGTACCAGGACTATTAAAGAAAAATTAACGTATCTAACTGAATAGTGTAGCAGATGGGCTTCATCCAGAAGGAACAGGGGGACAGCAGGGGGAACGAGTCGAGCCAGAGGCGAGGTCTACTGCCAAGGACAGAAGCACAGACGATCCCTCATCCAAACGGAGCTGGTACAGCTGGAGTCACAAGACGAGCCAGAGGTGAGGTCCACTGCCCCGGACAGGAGCGCAGACGATCCCTCATCCAGATGGAGCTGGTATAGCTGAAGGCACAAGACGAGCCAGAGGCGAGGTCCACGACTAAGGACAGGAGCACAGACTGGCCACCTGGCTCCCCTGGATGGGAGTGGGAAAGAGGAACAACACATGAATCACACTGCACCAAACAGAGGCATGGAGAACTAAATGGCGTTGAAACAATTTCAAGAACACTGGAAACACTTAAAAATAGATCAAAATATGACTGGAGTGGGACTTTAAGTACAACTGAAATAAAAATGAATAAAACAAGAAAAAAGATTATGTACATTGCACCTGAATGGCAAAAGAGCATGAGCGTAAACAGCTAATCAACAAGACTAATCTACAGTATATGGGTGCCATGTGGCCCTAGCACATACTTCATTAACTTTACGTGGAAATGGACAGTGTTAGTCTATTAAAGAAGTGGGAAAAAGAAAAAAAAACTGGCAAAGCTTTTTCTTTTCTATTTCTGTGGGGAGCACGTGGCACCCCCTATGAGATTACGCCCTGAGCGACCCCCCACATTACACATAGGTGAAACCGCCCCAGCTTGTTATCCTCCTTTATCAGGTGCTTCCAGTAAAAAGTTGTTTTTACCTGCAGCGTGTTCGAGCTGGAGCTCTTCAATCTCAACTCAAGTCATGAAGGGAGTTTTCTGTCTGACTGTGACAGTCAGTCGGAGGTGAATTTTTAGCCTTCACTTATGGTGGTTTTTATATTGAAACTGACAGTCTGGGAATATCTTATGACTAACTTGGCATCGCGCAGAAACAATAAAAGCCATTTTTCCATGTCAGTACCACAGGCATTGGTTACTACAGTCTGCCTTTGTGTTGCTGAAATCTCTTACTACATACAATGAGAGTCTATTTGTGGCTGTTCAGTCAGCTTGCCAATGGCTCGCCCAGAGTCATATTCCATGATTTATATGAAGACTGCTCCTCTCCACCCAGCCGGGGTTTGCGGTTAGCTGTGACTGGCACGCGACTCTTGGTATTTCCTCCAGAATGATAGTAAGAGAGTCACACGCTGGCACTCACGAGCATAAACAAGGTCTTTGAGCGGCACACAGGATGTGAACACTTAACTTTCTATGGCACATTTACAAAATGACAGAGACAGAGGAAGTTAAATGAGGTAAATAAAACATAACATGATCACATGGTGAGAAGCAAAGACAAAGGTGAGGAGTTATGACAGCTTTTTGAGAGGAAATTACAAGATATGAACAATAAAAAATCATACATGAACAGTTAATTAACCACATTTCACAAAAAATAATTGAAATACTTAATATACAATAATAAAGTGTCTGAAGCACTGGCCGAACTTTCAAGTAACAGTTTCGTTATGGTACAACTTCTGCTTAAAGTGTGTTTAAATAACCGCTCTAAACATTTTTTTTATTTATTTCATTTCAATGGCTTTTCTATTGATCTTTTAATTATGATTATGCCTTTTTTACCCATAATAAAAGATATTTTTTCTGATTTTGTCTCTTCATTTGGACTACACAACAAAAAGCTTTGTTATAAATAGGAGTCCGGCCATGTAAGTTTCAAGTAGAGACTAAAATACATAAATGAGGTGTAGAATATTATAATTAGCAGTGACAAAAAAAAAAATGGAAAGTTTACTAAGGAGTTATCGGTGCTTTTTAAAAAGTACAACATAAGGGATCCATTTCTTCCAGATTTTATATATATATATATATATATATATATTTTGGGGGGGTGGTGTGAAGTCTTTATTGATAAGTCAAAATTTCCAGGACAATTCCAAATCAATCATCCAAGGTGGGTTGAACGTTGTAATTACAGAGTAACTGTAGTAGTTTTATCTCAATCTAATATTTCATAAACTGTACTAAACTGTTTAGCAGAGTCATTTTATGGGACAGTTTCTGCAGAGCGCCAGTTGGCATCCCAACGAACATTTGAATGGGGGCCCCATATGGTTTACCTTTGGGCTGAATTGGTGGGCCTCAGGTGGGTTTGTCCACGGGTTCCATGGTGGCCCCATCTGTGTTTGCCCACACTGGCTTGTCTGGGTCCCTACACTAACCAGGCGCCAGGTGGACTCAGTCAGTGATTTGAGAGTAAAGTTTTTGAAAAGTAGTAGTTCTGTCATTTTGAAATCTCTCCTTGCTGATCAAGGAATACATTGTGGACTCATAAAACTAATCTCTATTCTTTCTAAAAGACAACAAAATGGGTTATGTTCAGGTTATTGGGCCTAAATCCCTGGAATGGGAGGTTTTGTCCCTCATATACTACTTTTAAGGAGGACTCAGACTCTAATTACTTTAGAAGAGCTACTGAGTGAGCACAGATACGTTTGTAGTTTGTTTTTGGGGGTCTTGAATGTAAAACCAAGTGAGTAGAGAACAGAAAAAGGGGTCTTTGTTATTTTTGATAAATCTTTGAAAAACAAAAAGCAGGAAAAAAAGAGACCTGAACATCAACCTTTCACAGCTTCTTGAATACAGTTTAAAGGATTTATTTAACTTCTGTTTCCTACTTTTTTTCAGTGAAAATGACTTTTTATTTTGACAGAAAAAGAATTAAACCATCACTGTCAATACAATAAAAACCTAATAACCAAACATTTTCTTTCCTTCAAAACATGTGAAGTTATTTTCTCAATGGTAATATTTTATTTTAAAGTATACTTTTCGACATTTTATGAGCCACTGATAAAACTTTTATGGTTCTGAAGTCTTCCTGACTTAAACCTCTTGGGATCAACATTCAAACGTTCCTCTGATCAAAAGCAAATGTTACAGCAAATCATGCTGTCAGAACTTGGTACCAAAAAGTCCACAAAGGTGCTGGATGGAGCAAAATCTGGATGTTTTCCACCATGTTCACCTTTAATTTATAGAACAGAACTGATCACCTTTAAGCATCCATCCCCGCCTTCCTTTTTTGTCCATTTTTAATCGGCCCACCCACCCAGCCGCAGTGTTATTCATGAGAGCCTGTATTCCCGCGTCCCCACCACTCATGTGTGTCAGAAGGTGTTTCACACTTGTTTACGTTTTTACCCCGGAACATATCGTTTACCTGAACACTGGCTAATAATATGCATCCAGGCTGGAAGTATCAGCAGGACATTTGAAAACAACACCATCAACATCCCTGGGAGCAGAGAACAAACACTGCCGAACGTGATGACGCATCATGTGAGCGTGGAGCGCTGGCTTCAGTTTCACACAAGACTCATCACTAAATTATATTGTGTTAAATGTAATTTTTAAATTAAATTCAACATGCGCTAACTTTATATTTAAGCTTACTTAGTATTAGTTGGTTTTTGGACAAATACAATTTTTCTTGCAGAGAAAAATCAATGTGCTCTTATTTTTTTATTTTAGCTTTGTTCAAAATCCTACAAATATTGGTCCATTAGTAATATTAGACAAAAAAAAGGTTATTAGATCTTTTAAATTGGTAGAGTAATAAAATGTGTAAGAATAAGTTAATTTTTAATCATTTTTGGGGCAATAAATAAAGAAAAACTAATGAAGGATTTCATGTTTTACACTTTTTTTAAATTTAATCCCATTAAAACCTGCTGACAGTTGATCAGATTAAATCTTTTTTGTGTAATTTTTTTTTTTCTTTATATTGTGGGGTTCTTTTGGTCATGTTATGCATTTAAAGACCCTCTCCAGTCGTCATTTGATCTATTTTCAAAGCATTTCCAATTTCTTTTAATTATAAATATGCAGTTTTTTGGTTAAAAAAAAAGTTGTTTTCTAGAACATAGTTTCTGCAGAGCGGCAGAAGTTTAAGGAGTTTATTAGAAATTTGCCTCTGAGTTGAACCAGACGCACATGGATCTTGTCACGTAAAGCAGAGTAGAGAGCTCGTCTGCGTAACAAATAAACTCCTTTTGTCTGCTACTAATTAAAAACAATTTGATTAAAGAAATACTCACAAATGCAATTTTAATCCTAATTTTCCCAAAAATGTTTTCTCCATAATTAGAAAAATGTCACAAGAACATGTAAAAAACACAATTTACATCCACTGTCTTAACAGAGATTCAAAGAATCTGTGGAGATCAAGTAAGTTCTAGTTAACTTATCAAACAAATATTACAAAAATTGTGTTATGGCCCAACCTGGTTCTGCCGGAAAATGAAACCAGCATCTCCATAAAGCTGGTTAGCAGGAGGAAGCATGACCTGACAAACACAGTGTACCATCATCAGCAGATGACACCACTCCGCAAACCACAACCGACTGAAGAGAGGAACGGGAACCTTCAGCGACTTGGAATCTGGGTCATTCCGTCTTCCTCCAGACTCTGTGACCTCGATTTCTGGAAGTAATGCAGAACATGCTTTTGTCTGAGAAAAAATTTTTTTAGGATAACTGAGAAATAAATTGTAAAGTTTTTTTTTGTCTTTTTAAGTCTGATCTCATCAATTTTCAAATGGTTGGCACTTCCAAATTCGAGTCTTCTGATTGGTCGATGCGTTTAATGGCTGTGCGTTTGGAACGTACTCCCCGTATAAACGTATAAGCCCAAAACATGCATTTACGCATGTTTACATAAACTCTTTCGCTTGAACGCACGTTGCCAAGAGTGATGTAAGTGTAGATTAAGAGATAATCCTCAGCACAACTGTCAAATATTTCTCATTTAACTTGACCGACAGACCATTTAAAGACCAACTCCTATGAAAATTGAGTTGTTGATGTTTTTTAATAGGTTCTTGTAGCATTTTTCTCAAAATGGAGGACATATGGAAAACACTTTAAGATTAAAACTGCACTTATGAGTATTTCTTTATTGAAGTTGGATCAGAAACAATCTTGATAAAACAGCAGTCACACAAGACAATCAATTAAATTATTAAACTGTTAAAATCATTACAATCATAAAACTTGGTTACAGATCACTAAAAATAATCCAAGTCCTTAAGACTCTGAATTTATAAATGTATATTGATAGAAAAACCACAATAGAGGGAAACAATATAAGTTTGCGTCTTCCAAATTCCTTTCAAGCAACAAATAGGTACAAATACATCAAATAGATTTGATATATATGTCTTGTGTACTTTTTTGTTGTTTTATTCCATTATTTTTTAATGTTTGAAATAAACCAATAACTAAATAAAAGCTTTGGTGATTTCTTTCTATGCATGTGAAAATCTAAATTCAAGTAGAAAAATAAACATTAAAGTATATAAAAGCTGTACTTTTATAAATGGATTACATAAATGCTTTATGTTTTCTGATGAATTAACCTCTTTCATACCAAAATCCTCCGACTTCTCCGTGTGTGGTGTAAGTTAACCCTCTAAGGCTGGCCTAGGAAGTGCTGTGAAACACTCAGTTATCGACCCAGCGAGTTCGGGGAGTGTGTCAATAAGCTGGCTTGCCCCATGCTGGCTGCACCACACGCAGGCCTTTTTGTAATTTGAGGGACTGGCCAGGGCATAGTGCCAAAGAATTAGAGAGGCGGGTGGCAGGAGACATTTTAATTTGTGCTGCCATGTGCAAAGGCATGCACCTCTAGCTTCGGTCGGTTCCTGTGATTAGGGTGGCCAACATATTCCAGGAAGGGGGTGAATAGGGGGAGTGGGGGCAGCAAAATAGGGACAAATGAACAAGACATAGGAAATGCCGTAATTGACACAAACGGTGTTAATATGTGACGTAGTCTCTGAGCAGCATCCTTGTTTTATCAAAACAGGGGAAGAAAACTCAGTATTTGAAAGACGCTTGTTTATAGGATGAATATTCTTACTTATGTATGTAAAGTTAAGAAAAGTTCAATATTTCACCGAAAAGTCCAGTTAGGGATGTGGTCAATGTGTTATGTATTGGTATGAAGCTCCGCCTACTTCCCCTGTTACATGATTGCTTTGTGGCTTTCACTTCTGTCAATGAAAATATTATGTATCAAAATGGATCTTTAAAAGAGAGTCAGCATCTTTTCCAAAAATAAAAGAGGCAACAATATTTCTGGTTGGGCAGGATCAAACAAATTCTTTGTTTTTGATCTTTTTAAAGATGTCTTATTTAAAAGAGGAGTGAGACATTTTTGTTGTTTTGTTCTGGGCTTAAAGACCCACTCTGATCATCGTTTGAACTATTAAAAACGTGTTTTTAATTATGATTATGTTATTTTATGCCAAAAAATGCATATTTGTTCATGTTTTCCCAGACATAGTTTCTGCAGAGGGACAGTAGGTTAGTAGAAATTCGTTTCTGAGTTGTTGACGGGACTGTTGGCATGGAGCAACCCCACCCCCACTTCCCATCACTCATCTGTTTACACTCTCTGTTGGTAGATTACGGTCAGAATTTTTAGCCTAATTTTACTACTATATGTCCTCCATCATGAGAAATTGCTACATGAACATGTTAAAAACATCTAAAACACGAATTTTACTGGAGGGGATGTTTAAAAATATATTTTAGAGCTCATAATCTCACATAAAGTCACTTTTTTGGGGGAAAAGAAAGATTTGGTATTTCTGTAGCCTCAAGTTGAGTTCATTTAATCTTGTGCTATATTGTCACATGTGATGCATGTTCAAGAACCTAATTTTAGCATGTTTGTGAATGTGTGTTCAGCTTATAGTGTTCACACTGGACTGGCGCCACCCGATACCTTCAAACAGCCACGTCCAGTTTGAAACGGCTCAGTGTGAAATGTCAAAGCAGTAAAAATCTTACTCCAGGTTTTTCTATTCTGATAAATGAAAGACTTGATGTCATATGATTCACAAAGACCCCAATAATTAATTTCTCCTCCATTAAAAACATTTTCAAACGGTTGGCACTTCAGTGAATTACAAGGAACGCCATCCATTCATACCAAATCTGAGTCCGTGATTGGTCAAACTTCAACCTGGTTTAACTTTCAACCTTTGGAATGAATGAATGTTTTGCACATAAAGCCCCAAAAGTCAATGCAATAGTTGTGAATATGAAGCCCAAAAAATGCAGAAACACACGTTTACAAAGACTTTTCATTGGAAGAGGACGCTTGAACGCACCTCTTATGAGGCAGGTGTGAACGCAGCTTTACAGGTAGAGAAAGATTTGATTTAAAATCCTTCTATGCAATATGTTTTGACTGGCATTACAAAAAAAAAAATCTTCATTATCAAGAAATATAATTCCTAATTTTCCTTTTATCATGTGTTTAGGAGGGTTTTTTTTCTTTTTCTTTACCAAATACAGATTAAATATTTTGTTAATATCCGAGTCAAGGATAATAAACGTTTAATGCTCGTGCTACAGTGTCAGGCATACGTCTGTGTCAGAGATGATCCTCATATAATATCAACTCCTGTGATCCAGATGATGTGTTTGGTCCGATGGGATGTGCAGCAGCGTCTCCAGGCTCTGACAGTGAGGGAGCGCCTTCAAGTCTCCACGGTTACAGACTTCTGCAGAAGCTGCTGAGCTGCAGCTTCAGATACAGAGATCCATCTCTAAAGACCAAAGTGCTCTTTTAACACAAATAGATTTTTTTATACTTGTTATGACTTATCATTAATGATACAGTAGGAAGTAATTATGGAAGGCTCTTTGGCCTGAGCTCATTTATCCTCAGTAATCCTGTTTAGAGTTGACTGAATTCACAGGAGGTTTGTCAGATTTAAAGCTTGAGAAATTCCTACGTTTCCTAGAGAAAAGGATTATGGGATGCAGACAGTGAGATATTTGAGGGCAGCTTGAGTAAAAGGAATGACCTTGCTGTCATTAGTGAGCTGAGAAGAAAGGCAGCAATTACCCCTCAGAGTCCCGCAGGAAGACAGTAGCAACTCTAAAGGGCCTTGTTAGGGGTGTGACAGGCTGAACGCAAAGTCCTCTCAGGGCCTCTCCATGACTTATGTGTCTATATGTGTCTGATGATGTCGCTTTACTGCCATATCATTTTTTATTTCCTCTGTTAAATCAACTTTTAAAATAGGAATAGATGAATTATTAATTTCTCAATATTTTGAAAGATTTGAACAAACTAGGGATAAACAGATGTAGCTACAGAAACTGCTTGATCGAAATTAAAATTGCGTTTTTGCTATTTTTAACATGTTCTTGTAGTGTTTTTCTCATGATAGAGGACACATTTTAGGATTAAAACTGCATTTCTGAATATTTCTTTATTCAAATCATGATAGATCAGGAGCAGATGGAAATCCACCACTTGAAAAAGCTCATATTTGTGACACAGCAACTGTAACGGGCTTCAGTCTGATGCACTGCGGACAAATAGCTCCATTAACATCTTAATTTTCCTCATCTGAGCTGGTATCTGGCTCAAAACTCTACGTCTGGATAGCTCTGATATTACTTGCCGTTTTTGTTGCACCAGAAATGTTAGCTTGGGATTTTGAGGGGCTTTAAGATAGCAGGAGAGAGTGCAAACAAAGGGATGATGGGATATCAGTGGAGGCTTACTTCTGTGCCAACAGTCTCGTGTAGCTGGAGTGACGCTTTAAACATTTGTTTTATGTTGATCACTTTACTTTTGCTTTCCAAACAGATTTAGCAGGGTTTTAGCAGATTGTTATCCCCACCTTAAGCTTTAGTCACCCCCACCCATGGGAGGTTGACCCAAACGGGTGCTGTGGGTTTTTGGGTTGTCCAGGGCCGTGGAGGGTCGAGGGGAACAGTTGCATCTTCAGGGGGACGGTGGTGTGTCTTGCAGTTCCCTTAAGGTGTGATAGGGACCCCCAAAATGTCAATTTTTGACACGGAGGGGTCCTTAACCAAACTTCACTATGTGACGAGCTGGAAGTGTGAATGTGTTGGTCTACAGCCCTTACATTTCATGTGGGCTACCTGCTTGCCCTGTACAGATTTGCCCGTATCCACTCATAAGGACAGTTGTGACCAAAGGTGCATTCGCGCAACAAATTTGCTGGTCGTCACGCAACAAATTTGCTGGTCGTCACCTGTCAAAAAAAGGTGTTCCTGAGTTTGACGCCGCGGCCACGTGTGGGAGGAGCTACCAGCTAATACATTTAGGATGATCGCTATACGGAACGGTGTCTGTGGATTTCTCAATTAGAATTCATGGATGACAGGGAAGATTTGGAGAAATACGGTATATTTATTGTGGAGAGTTCTACGAAAAAAACATAATCGTGTCTCCATATTTGGGTTTATATAGTTAAAACTAAAAAATTTTCCTGGTACAGGAGTCTGTGTATGACAGCCGCTTCCACTGTGTTTCTGTGTCTCTGTGGCTGAGCTTGAAGCCTCACTGCGTCGTATGTCATTGGCAGATGCGACCCAGTGACCTGTCAAACTTCAGATATTTAAATTTTGGTTGTGCTGCCCGATTCGCGCCCGTCGCTCAAATTGTGTCATTGGACTTTATCACTTCTGTACCACTGACCTCTCATTGAAACTGGCAGCCTGCGTCGCGTGAATCGCGTTCGGTGGGAATACACCTTAGGGCTTCACACACAGAATCTCCAGTGATGCTTTTAATGACGACGCTTTACAACTCACAATGAAACAAGGAACTGTGTATTAGTGGATTAACTGTGCAGTTTTGACCCTAACCCTAATGCAGAAGTTGGAGCGAACATCACACTGTTGTGGTGTGACTCAGAAAATGTGCTTTGTCACATAAAAGACGGCGCAGACGATGGAAAGCCCTGGGATTTTCTTGCTTTTGTTTTCATTTTACATCCAGAAAATGTCTGCTGATGAATGCAGCTTTAAGCCGAAAAAGTTCTCTTCAGTACTCTGACGGTTTTGGCCTAAAATGATCTGAAAAAGCAGGCCAGTTCTTTGTAAAAAAATTTCAGGTGATGTATTTTGACATCTGGAGTTACTCTGAGTGATTCAGATTCTTTTTTATTCATGTAGTGTGATTTCAAAACCTTTAAAGATTGACTGAGCCATTATTGAAATTTATGTGGAATTGCTGACTCACAAGAGCAGTGCATTAGTCCCAAGACTTGCTCCCAGATTAGAGATGAAAAATGTGTGCCTGCGAGTGAGAGCCAACTCACTGTTGCTAATGACTGCCTTCCCGCGAGCTTAATCAAAGATTTGTACATTTAATTGCTGTCAAGTCAGCGCTCACCACCTGCCATGGCTGGCCACACGTGTTCACCCCCTCTCTGGGAGCATTTCCAGCTCCATCTATCATCCCTGGCTCGAGGCTGAGACAACACAGCCTGCTGGACAACCTGTACTCAGCCGTCCAGCAGGGCCCAGCCAGGCCTGCGCAGCATGCCGCCCGAGAGCCCGCGCAGCGTGGAGGGAGGTCTGTCAGCACCTGGGCCTTACAGTTCCCAGCCGTTCCTCCTGTTATCAAAAACAGACCTGCCTAAAAACTGACACCAAATAAAGTCAGCCAGTGTTTTTGTTTGGCATTCACACGGCCCCGTGCAACCTGGCTGTGACATGAGATACATATCAAAGAAGGAGGAATTCTGTGAGACTCCCCCAGCCTCTGGAGGCCTCCTGCTTACGGATGTGTGTGAGCTCCGGTGGTCTACTCTGTTCCTCAGCGCGGGCCAACCAGAGACTGTGTGCTTAATCTGTTATCACTCTCAGCTTGTTTTCTCAGCTGTGGTCTAACAGGTTGGTGTAACGCTGCCACACTTGCACCGCTTCTGCAAGATTCTGTCAAGAAGGCTGGCTGAAGTCCCCCACCTGGATTTGTGGGGGTCGTTATAGCAGGTTTCACAGATATTAATAGTCCCAGAAGGTTTTGCTCATTTCAGGGGGATGAAGCACAACACAGTACACAAGATCCAGTAGATTCGGACGGCAGGGAAAGACAATTTTTAAAAAGTTAAATGAAAATTGATATTTTTCTAAAGATGGAACAAATACATTAGGAAAATGAAGCTGGGCATTTCTTAATTCAAATCAATGTGAACCAGGAGCAGACAAAAACACACAGTTGGGCAAAACGCTCCCTGCTCAATCCACCTGTAGACAATGAGATCCATGTATGTCTTAGTTTTCCTCAGTTGAACTGGCATCTGGCTCCAAACTGTACAGCTAGATAGCTTCAATATCCATCCATCCTATTCTGCTCATCTGGGACCGGGTCGCCGAGGCGGCAGTCCAAGCAAACATGCCCAGATTTCACTCGCCCCGGTCACTTCCTCCAGCTCCTCTGGGGGGAACCCTGAGGCATTCCCAAATCAGCCGAGAGACCAAGTCTCTCCAGCCCGTCTTGGGTCTTCCCCGGGGCCTCCGCCCAGTAGGAAATGTCCAGCACACCTCCACAGGGAGGCGTCCAATACGACCAGATGAGCCACCTCAACTGTCTCCTCTGGATTGGAGAAGCTGCTGTACTCCAAGCTCTCTCTGGATGACCGAGCTTCTCACCTGTGGAGATAGCTCTACGGAGGAAGGTAATTTAAGCCACTTGTAGTCGTGATATTGTTCTTTTGGTCACGACCCAGAACTCATGACCACAGGTGAGTACTGGAACAAAGATCGACCAGTAAAGAGAGAACTTTGCTCTCTGGTTCAGCTCTCTCTCTTCACTACAACGGACCAGTGCAGTGACCACATAACGGTGGACCAATCCACCTGTTGATCTGATACTCCGATTTCCCCTCACTCATGAACTAGACCCCAAGATATTAAAACTTCTTCACCAGAGGCAGGAGCACTCCACCCACCGAGAGAAGGCAACCTACCTTCAATATTTTTGTTGTAGTGGTAATGTCAGGCTGGGGTTGTAAACTAGCAGGAGAGTAAGTAAATAGATGGGTAATGGGAAGTGGAGCGGGCTTGCTCTGCTTATTAATTTCTGATGTAATTCTGCCAATCTGCAGAAACTATGAAAACAACAGTTTTTTTTAAATTATTATTATTTTGGCTAAAAACATCATAATTCTAATTAAAAGACCACTTGAAACGCCTTTAAAATAGATCAGAAGTTATCTAAAGTTCATTTTTAAACAAGCAGCAATACAAAAAGCTTCCTTTCAACTATGCATGAAAACAACTGAAGGTACAGAGACAATTTTAACCAGCATGAATCTTGAATAACTCATAACATATAAAGTTTTATTGTCTTCTTCAGGTCAACACGATGTGGAAATATACGTTAAACCTGTTCCGAATCCAACTGCTGAGCAGAACATGTCACACTGCATCTCGTTGGCTCAGGTGTTACACTTTATCCATTGTTATACTCATCCCTGAAAGTTTGCTAATTATCCCAGACAAAGCTGCAGGTGAGACGCAGGAAAACAGGCCGGGCCTGTAGGGCGGGATTCAATTTGACTATACCCTGGCAAGTCTGGACAAGGATCTCTACATCCTGGTATCTCTCGAGGATGAGGAGCTTCAAGCAAGATGTAATCCAAACCTGCTCCCAGGGGTAGCTGTGCCAGTGAGCATGTGGAGGGCTACAGCTGCCTTCTGGACTCCCTGAGCTCATTAGTGGCACACAATTTTCACTGAAGAGAGGATAATAGGCCATCCAAGAAGCTCTTATTTCCCACAAATTGTTTTAATTGCAGGATTCTGTATAATTTAATATTTCAGTCGCAAACACTGCGCTACGACTGTCAAAGTTGAAAGATTTATTGCAAACAGTTGCTGATCTGAATGGGAATTTAACCAGCACAGTCGTGGAGAATCAGGCCTCGTCTTGATGGGCTTTACTCTGGTTAAAGAGCTTAAATGGATCCCATTGATAGGAGAGATAATGAGTAAAACGTTTTTAAAAGGGCTTGATGAATTAAAAAAAACTGACCAAATAACTTTTAAAAATTGACAAATATATAACATTTATCTAGGACGTGAAGCCTCGGACACACCGGGCTAGTGATGGGTGTTCAAGACTGTGTTAAATGTGGGTTCTTGAACATAACTCTAGCCCATCATGTTCACAAAGGACAAGCGGGGAGGGGCTTCTTCTTCTTTGGTATTGAAGATAAAACGTGGTTTGGTGTTTTAGCATGACAACCATCCCAAACGCACTGCCCGAGTAATGGAGTGTCTTTGCATGAAGCTTTTCAAGATCCTGGAGTGGCCTAGTCACTCTTTAGGTCTCAACCCAAAGAAAATCATTGGAGGAAGTTACAAAGTCCAACAGCCCCTAAACATCTCTTCTCTAGAGGAGATCTGCTCGGAGGAATGGGTCAAAATACCAGCAACAGTCTGTGAAAAAGGTTGGCTGCTGTCATTGCCAACAAAAGGTATATAAAAAAGTATTGAGTTGAACTTTTGTTATTAACCAAATACTTATTTTCCACCATAATTTACAAATAAATTCTACAAAAATCATGTAATTTTCTGGACTTTTTTTCTCTTTGTGTCTCTCATAGTTGAGGTAGGATGAAAATTACAGACCTTTCTCATCTTTTTAAGTGGGATAACTTGCCCAATTGGTGGCTGACTAAATACTTTTTGGCCCCACCGTCATGTGGGACAATCTAGTGCCCGGGATTTTAAAAACAATTATTTATGAATCCACTATGTTTTGATGATGAAAACTTACAGATTTATAACAAAAAAATTCACAATACAAATTTGTTCAAACTCATAATCGACTGGATGGATTCTGGTTTTTCACAGACCACTGGGAAATTTCATGCAAGCTCATGTAAGAGAGGACAACACACATTCTACATTCAAAGTTAGGGCCTACTGCCCAATGGGAAGTGCGCCCCTGCCTGATATAACGTGATTTGAATAAAAAATAATAATAATAAACAAAGTTTTAATCTTAAATTATTTTATACATATCTCCCATTATGAGAAAAATGCTACAAGAACATGTTAAAAACACATTTTTATTGGAGTGGGTCTGACTAAAAGTCCCCCATGTCACCTGTAATCACGCTGGTTCAGGAAAGTGTGGCTCAAATGATTCACTAAACACTTTTAACTTCCTGCTGCAGCAAACTAAACTGTACTGTTCTACAAAGTTAGTCCATGAACTGAAAAAAACTAGGTCAAATAAAGTTAATTTTTTTCCTAAATATCTCAGAAAAAGTTAAAAGCATTCCCTACAGCTCAGGTTTTTGTCAGAAATAATCCTTAAAGCTCAGGTTTATTGAGGTCAACACTTTATCACAGAGCAATTTCAGTTCTCCTCAATGACACTGATGTGAAACCTGAACCGAGCTTTTACCTTTTCGTGTAATTATGTGAATTGTGTACATATTAATCATTTCCAGAGCTCCTGACTCCACGTTTGCTCATCTTTTGCGCTACTTTTTGAGCTACGAGAGGTCTCCGCCATATGGCGCCTCCTTCTGAAAGGAGAAAATACTTAGAGCTCACAATGTCTCATATTGTGATAGCAGATGCAAAGTGAGTGGTCTTTTACGCTGACTCATATGTTTGGGCCGCCCACGTACAAAATCGCAGCGCTAATATGGCAGCGTTTCCTTGACAACCACAATTTATCCCTTCAATTTAACAAAAAAAGCCTTTAACTTTTAGACGGACGGTGTCATAAATTTTACAACAAGCCTCATGTGGATGAGGGTTTTTGGTAACAGGAGAGCTTGTTGGAGAAACCCTTCAGAGACGGACGTTTGTGAAACTCCAGCAGGTGGCCTCAAAAGATGTTTTGCCTCGTAAATCGCGCCGCGAGTGGAAAAATCCTTTGTGAAAGCTCAATCTGCCATTCTTTTATTTTATCTAACTTCCTTGCATGGTTTCCTTTTTTAGGTCAAACACAACTTCCTTCTTCACGATCAATCTGGACAATTTCATATGTCCGAGCCAAGATACCACTTAGGAGAAAGTCAGGACCTTTTGGAGCATGAATGGGAGGAAACGGCTGGAGAGTTCACCCATTCAACGACGGCGGCTTTTCTTTGCTCCCGTGCGCTCAGGTTAAACGCCTAAAACCTGTTTTCTCTGCGTGGTTTTGGAACTGGCTTTCATGATTTGAAGGTGACCCTCCACCCCTATGCCTCCCATTGCGAAAACAGGGCCAGATATCTGGCTGTGGCCCCAGCGCCCTGCTTGTTGGGACAGCTGCTCAGATGATGTGGGCCCTCTGCAGGTTCCATGACTCACTTTCTGAGTCAACACCACAAACTTGGGCTCCGGCCTCAATGCAGCAGTGATTCACCAGCACATTTGTAGATGTGAATGATCATTTGTGTGTATGCTTCATACAGAAGCTGTGAAAAAGAAATTATTTCTCCAGAAATACTACACAACCGCTTTGGTTCTGGTCCATCAGTGAAGGAACAGGTGATACAAGGAGAAAAAAAGGGAGAATTCTTGACTGTCAAGCATGTGATACCATTAGTGAGAAAGTCTGTTTTTCATTTTGTTATTTTCAACAAATGTTTTGCATAATTTGAACAAAATATGTATATATTTTCCAGATTTGAGGCATTCAGACCAGCATCTAGGTTTCAAACCCTCCTCCTTCTCCGGAGCCTTGCCCTTCTTGTTTTTCCGATAACACTCTCCTGCTAGCTGCAGATTACCTGGATCAGGTGTGTTCAGTCAATCAGAAACTGGACTCACCTGATCCAGGTAATAAGCAGCGACTGAAGCAGGGTTAACTGGAAAATACAACTCTACATTTATTACAACACAGGAAGATCTTCATCTGCTTCCAATATGTTTCAATCCATAATAATAGTCAAGTTTGCAGTACAGGTTTTATTAAATGTGTCTTTTGGATGATTATCGACTAAAGTTTAATAATAACTCATGTATGTAATTCAGTTTAAAGACCCACTCCAATGAAAATGGTGTTCTTAACATTTTTCTGATGATAAAGGACATATATAAAGAAAGCTGAGCTCAAAATGACATTTCTGAGTATTTCTTTATTCAAATCAGGATCAGACAAAAAAATTTTGAAAAAGAGCTTAGACAAAAAAAACTATATTTACATGCACATATATTTTAATTTGAACTTTTTTCCTGTTGGTTTTCATTTTTTATGGAGCATCATTCGATTTGTGTGAGCATAATTCTTGATTTCTAACTTGGATCTGCATGCTTGTGCGTAACTTTGGATTTGTGTGTGCAATTCTTGATTTTGTGCGTTATTTTTGATTTATGCAAAAGTTTTGATTTGTGTGTATGTAATCTTGATTTATACATAACTTTGGATTTGTGTGTGCAATTCTTGATTTGTGTGTAACTCTTAATCTGTAACTCCGCATAGCTTGTGTACTTTACATTACAAAAAATTACAAAATAATAATTAAAAAAAATTGTTAACACACGCAGGGAGCAACAGGTCCACATCCTGGAAGCGGAGCGGTACAAAGGGCTGATCGACTCTATCCGCACTCTGGGTGTCGAGGAGGACCTCGTGCCGCTTGCTCGCAAAAGAGTCCTGCGGCGAAGGCGCTACAGGAAAAGCGAAGCCGCATGGGAGCAATGAAACACTTTAGAGCTGAGTGTTTAAAAACACATAACTAGACTTTTTTATATGAATTCTCAGGCTTATCTGTTTAAGAAAGTGGGAAAATGTCAAGTTTTCATTAGATATTATTCAGTTTAAAGCGGCTGATAAGAAAACTTTGATGACCCAGCATTCTAGCAGCATTTAAACGCATCACTTTCACATGAATCTTGAAGACGTGAAAAAATCAAGAATTCTGCTGACACTAATCAGATGGAACCATTTACTCTCTATACATTTCTGTCATCATATCCAGCTTGAAATCCTGGAGTCTAAAGGAAGAACATTTATAGTGAGTTTTTCCATAACGAGCAGGTTTTTTTTTTTTTTTTTGCAAGCTGGAAAAAATATTTTTGGTTTCTTTTTATCATTCATAAATGTGCCCAACATTCCCCACCCTGCTCTTACTTGACTCAAATTTGGCATGTGGATTTTATCTCAGCCACTCCTTAACTGTTTCATACTTGAAAGTACAGGATCTGCACCAATTATAAACCAATTAAATCTTTTTTTCCCCTACACACATTTGTACTTTTAATCTAAATTATCCTTTTTTTGGGTTTGCTTAAAACATATCGACAGGACTTGAATGAGACGTTTAGTTTAAAAATAATGTATTTTTTATTCCTTACAGCCAAAAATGACTCTCTTCAGAGGTAAAAGTAGCCTCTCAGCCACACCTCTTGCTTATGACGTGGGAAAGGTCAAACATTTCATCTGGATCGCTCCAGTTCTACTCACCCAGGGACTGAATTAGCAACTTGCTTTTCAGTTGGTGCCTCCCTTGCCAGTCTAGCATGAAGAATGTGTGGGCTGGGATGGATTAATGATGTCAGGCCAGCAGTTCTGTAAAAAAAAAAAAAAAAAGAAAAAAGAAAAAAAAGAAAAACCACTCCCAGTCTGCGTATAAAAGCCTCTAAATACCAAAGTACCTTGTGCAGACTGCTCTGGGTTCCCTACGCGTGCTAAATATTATTGTTGTGAGTTGTAGGTCTATTGACTCATATCTTCCATTGACATCTTACTCATTCAGACGCAACAATGAAAAAGGAGTGGCTTTCTGCTGACACACATTCCCACACATTTCTTCATCTGGCTTCGTGCAACTGTCAGTTTTTCTTTTTTTTTTCCTTCTCGTTGTGTCTGATTTTGATTGCCTTTTTAAAGTTGCAAATATTCTGCGAGTGAGAAAAGAAGATAAAAACCGATCCCAGAAAGCAGTCAGTCAAGATCGGGCTTGTTAAAACTCATAGTTGGGATGTTTTTGTGATTTTATTGGTCGTAGCAATTTGTTCCCCTAAATGTTTTGTGCCCAGATTGAAGACGTAGATATGGCAGATCGTTCTGTAGAAAGGTTGGAGATAGGAAAACCTGCTGTGAGTCAGTGTTGCATTTCCAATGCAGTGTTTATTTATATGTTTGGCCTTTATGCATGACATGTGCTTCCCAGACATCAGATTCTAGCAGAAGATTAAATACTAGATTTTTTAAGCTGGTGCATTTTCTTGTGGTGTTCATAAAATGTCTGAGATACATTTTTGTAAAAACATAACGTGGGTAAAGAGAGTAATAAATGCTTCAAAGCCACATCTTAAAAAGTCTGTTTTTAACACAAAGTGGAGGAATTATGGGCGGAGTCTTCTGCGTGCTTGTGATGTCACAGATCTTGGAAGTTCATCCAAAGGCAAATCTTTTAGACCTTCAGGGTCCAAAATTACAAAGGTATGTTCTAAAAGTGAAGCAAACAAAAAGCCAAAAAAATACCTTAAAGACCCACCCCGATGAAAATAGTGTTTTTAACCTGTTCTTGTGACATTTTTTAATAATGAAGGACATATTTCATTATATTTTTCAGAGACAAAGTCTTTTTTTTGTGTGTGTGCATAGTTTGGCTGGGGGTGCGACTTATTTTAGATTTTTTAAAAATAAATAGCAGCCACCAGTAGAGGGCGGTGTAGGTGTTGTGCATCTGTATTTGCGACTGACAGCAACGCAGAAGAAGAAGCGTTTCCCTCACTTCTCTGTCAGGCTTGGAGGAATTGTATAAAAACAACATAGAAAATGAAAATTCAATGGATTTATTGATTAAAAGTGATATATAGAGTTTAGTTGATTCGTTAGCATTTTCCTAACATGTTCTTGCAGCATTTTTCTAATGATCGAGGACATAGAAAAAAAATTAAATTGACATTTTTGAGTGGTTCTTTATTTAAATTGTGGTGAATCAGGAGTGGACAAAAAATGCTGTTTGAAAAAACTTGTAGTCATCAATGAAAGACATCTGGGAACACTTTGAAAATAGATCAAAGCATGATTGGAGTGGGACTTTAATATTGTTCATATGTTGTTTTAATATACTAGATATTTCGTGAAACTAAATAAGCATTTTCTATCTTTTTTTTTAACTTGTCCTATCCAATCACTGAGCAAACAGATGAGTGCTGAGAGCCTCTTGTGTTAGACAGATTTTGCTGTCACAACAGGGAGTGTATATTTATATTTTGTATTTTATGCTAAACTTTATTTATATTGATAATATTTGTATTTTTTTTTTTTGTTGTTGTTGGACTGGACGGAAAAGAAGAAGAGAGAGGTTGGGGGGTGTGAAGGGCAAAAAAGAAAGGTAAAAGATGGGAGTTTAGGGAACATGGTAAAGGAGAGGGGTAACATCATAAATAAACCAGGTGTAAAAAGCAATCTGGAATGGGCGGGGCCTGTCTACACACACACTCAGTTGCTGCAAACATACATGTTGGCTAAAATGGTCTTCACATATAAACTAGTCAAAATGTACAATATACAACTGCAGTTCACACACACACACACACGTATGCATATTAACCCACGCTTGTAAAGTAAAAAAAAATGTGTCCAGGTATCTATTCAGTCTATGATTGCTTTCAGTTGTGTCATGATTTGCCTTTTAAGAAAAAAATGTCTGTTCTTGTTCCTGTATTTACATTTTTTATATTTTTTTTTTGGTTCTGCAACTTCTGGAGTGACTTATAGTCAGAATGTCTAAATGAATCACAAGCAAAGCTGAAAAATACAATTTGAAAAAGTTATTTTTATCATTATTCACGTTATTTGATATCTGCGTCTGGTGAGGAGACAACAACCTGGTCTTAATCCGAATGTCTTTTAATGTAATTTTTTTAACATTGGAGCCATGCGAGTGTATGGATTTTATCTATCTTTTTGAGAATGTTTTACTTATTTGTTTACTTATTTATTTTAAAATCCATGTACGTCTTTGTTTTTCCCATCTTCCCATTAAATTGCACCGGTAACGTTAGGGGTAGTAAGCTAGTGGGAGAAAGTGTAGATAGAAATGATAGGAAATGAGGGCAGGCTTACACCAACAGTCAATTCAGAGGTTTCTGATGAACTCCTTCCGCTCTGCAGAAACTATGACAAAAAAATACACTTTTTAAAAAACATTTTGGCTAAAAATGGAATAATCCTAATTAAAAGATCACTGGGAAAGCTTTGAAAATAGATAAAAAGATGATCGGAGTGAGACTTTAAAAGTAAAATAAAAGTTTGGGTCAATCACTAGAGCTGATCCTTTGCACTTTCAGATCTCGCAGACAGAGTACTCTCTGATGGTTTTGTGACGGAACAGTAAAGAAAAACACATTCCACTTTGAAACCATTTCGCTTGATCTGCTGTCAAGGGAAAATTCCACATAATGCTCTTGTGTTTGCATGTGCCGCTGCGATTCTCTCGCCGGCTAAGCTCTCTTAGTGCGAGTGTGGGAGTGTTTGAGCGCACACGGTGGGGCGTCAGCACACAGGCTCACTTCACGTGGTCCGAAGAGTGAAGGGCTATTAGGGGAAAGGTGAGTGTGGGACTGCTGCTCCGGGTTATCCAGTAACTCTCTCAGGCCCTCCGCTGCCAAACGTGCGCGCACACTCAAGCAGGCTCAGTCAAATTTGCACTTCCACATTTCATCATCGAAGGCGTAACCTTTGCTGGTTCGGCGTGCACAGAAAGGTTGTTCTTTTTGGGAAGAAATATTTTCAGCAGAAATCGACTTCAGCTTAAATGTGAGGAATTCTGTGGACGGAATAAGAGACGAGAGGCTAAAATTGGTACAAAAACTTGTGATGAAAATACTGTTTTTTGAGTTTTTAAAGTGTATGTGTGGCATTTTTCTTATGAAAGAGAATTCTCCGTACTCCCCAGAGTCACATCAAAGTAAAAATAAACATTTATGGATCGCAATTTGGAAATATTTTTGTTTTTCCATACCGAGTATTTCTCCTTTTAAGTCAATAAAACTGTCACAGACCGACTCGGTTTGAATGAATGATCTTTCCATCAACAGCTCTGCTGCACATCACTAAACCCTCATCTGTTCCTAGTGTCTAGTTCAGGTTCTGGAGAAGAGAAGAAGGTATCTTCACAGTGAATGCAGTCAAATGAGCCGCCGTTCACATTTCTGTGGTCAAATCAGCATCACTGGATTTTTTGTGTGAGTTTCATCCAATACTTACGGCAGCAGGACTGAAAACGCTGGAAAATCTCCATCAGACTCCACGGAGCTTCTTGATGTGACCACGGAAATGTGAACGGCGGCTCATTTGACCGCAGTTGGAAAGGATTGTAAATCAATGAAAGATAATTTTGGTGTTAGCGTTCAATATTTTCCCAGGGACTCTCTCTCAAAACCATACGGCTGGACATTACTGATATTGCTTGACATTTTTATGTAGCAGTGGTGAAGATTTACGCTAGCGAGACACAGAGCTATCATAAGTCAGGGGAGCTACACAGCTCAGCTCCAAAAGCCACACCCCCTCAGAGGAGATTTTGAATACAAAGGCTTCAGATCAACATGAAACTTTGCTTTATAAGGCATTTAGGTTGTGGATTTTTGTTAAAAACTTCATAATCATAAGTAAAAGACTACTGGGAATGTTTTTTTTAAATAAAAAATTGTCATAGGGGGACTTTAAAGCTGTTTTTTATCAGTTTTGAACAGTGGAAGTTAATAAAATGTAAAAATGTGACAGTAACTTGTTAAAAGAAAGCTTTGGGTAAGCTAAGGGCTGAGAGATGTGCTTCAGATTTAAAAAAAAAAAAGCTTTGTGTAAAAAGGCTCTTCAATCTTGAGACGCTCTTTTTTATTTTTAGGATTAGTGATGGATTATGACTCATTTCTGCACTTAAGTGTTTTTTTCTACAGCACATTAAATCAGAAATGTTCAAATTGGAGTGTTTTTTTATTTTTTTCCTTATTGGGGGGCTTTATTGACCTTTAATAAGCTCTGAGAGATAAGAAACTTGTCTAACTTTACGTCACGCCAATGAGCGACGCCGCTCACGGCCTTATTTGTTTACCGTCCCTGAGCGGGACACGCACTGAACTGGGGTGACTGAGTCTGCAACCGTGACCCCGGTGACATCATCCGCCCCCGTTCATATGACCACTGCCTTTTATGTTTTTGTTCTACACACAGCTCGGCCCGGTGCAGGACGGGGAGTCACGGGACGGCGCTTTGAAGGGGACGAAGGGCCAATCAGAGCCAAGACACTGCTCTCTGGGTGAGTAATGATGGGCATCATGACGGATTACTCAGAGGCATTAGTCACTGTAAATTTGTTACATGTTCTTGTTCTGTGAGTGTGAATACATCTGTTTGTCTGTCTGGCAGGTTTGATCGTCAGATAATCTTAAAAAACAAAAAAAGTCCGTAGATCCACCTGTTCTGAACAACAGGTGAGATCTCTGCTCCACTGTCCAGCAGCACGAGGTACAAAGTGTTCATCCCAGCAAAAGCAAACATGTTTCTGCTGGAGGGAAGCTTACACAATGAAGACTCGCACACGTAATACTGTACAAGCATTCTGAGGGAGGGTCCAACCGTTTTCTGGCAGCGCGCGGGCACAGCGGCTCCGCCATTGGCTAATCTGGAGATGGAAGGAGCCAGTCAGCCCCGCGCTCTCCCTCTCATCCCACAGCTATCCGGGGACTGAGCCGTCAGCGGCGCCGATATGGTTTGTTTATCAGGCCACCTGGACATGCATCTGGTCGGGCAGGGAGGAGGCCTGTGCGCAGCAATGCCAGATGGAGGCGCATTCATAACCGACTTTACAGGCGAGCTCGGGAGCCGTGTTGAGTGGAGCGGACTGAATGGAGCGCTGATTGGGGCGGTGGGAAAAGAAGGAGAAGAAAAAAAATTAATTACTGAGTTCCAGGTCAGTACTTCACAGTGCTGTCCTTGTGCTAATAGACAAATTACATAATGGCCTCTGTACACGACATAAAGTAACCTCTCAAAATAATAGCGATGGGGAGAAATAATTGAGAGGTACTGATGAGTACGAAGCAGCTTCATAATGAGATGAGTGACCATACCCCGTGAAGGAAAAGAAAACCCAACACATTTATTCCAATAGGCCTAATGAGACACGCAGGCAGTGATGAAGATGAAATTCAAACCAAGACGAAGGCTGGCGTGATGAAATCCAGACACGAAGCGCTTTCCAAGCATTGAGTAAGGATGGATGAACTCGATTTGGGGGGATAAAGAGTTACCCTGAGCTGCGGTTCAAAGTTTACCAGCAGAGCGGGACAAAGAGGCAGCAGCTCCCAGACTGAAAGTACAGGACACTTTGTGAAGCGAAGGGCTTCATCACAACAGATAACACACCAACGTGGCGAACCGCTTTGGAAGTTTAGTGTCACAAAGTCCATTATTTCATAATTAGGATCGTAACAACTTCCTCTAGAACAGCCAGTTATTCATTTGAAGCTGGAAAGTGGAGTGGAAATTGGTAGCTTTGTTTATAGGTGGATCACTTTGTGACTCTTAATTTGAAATACCAGGAGATAAAACTTTAACATTAAGGTTTTTGCTATTTCAAATTGCCTTTGAAATTGGTTAATCAAGCACCTGATTTCTTTGGTTTTTCCTATTATTCGTAATTAAATCTAGCTGCATGTGGTGTAGTGGTTAGCACCCTTGCCTCACAGTGAGAAGGCTCTGGTTCAAATCTCAGCTGGGCCCTTTCTGTTCTGTCCATGCATGAAGGGGTTTTCCTGAATCCTCCCACAGTACAAAAACATACTTTTTATAGGATAATTAATTCTTAATTGCTTAAATTGAGTGAGGCCAATTGACTGCATATGAGAACTGGACTGAGTTCTCCTCATTGACATATATTATTTCATTGGACATATCTACGTGTTGACGTCACGCATAGAAAATACCTTATCTACAGCCTTCTCCGTCACTTTTTGATCACGGTTTTAGAAAAACTACTGTCACCAATCACGAGTGAGCTTGTTTGAAGTCCACAACCCTTCCACTGGAAGCGACTCGGGAGAATCAAATCTTTGAGGTGGGGGCCAGTGGGCATCACAAGCTTTTACTGAGGCTTCTGATTGGTCAGTTTAGAACTTGAATAACTTGCAATAAAGAAAAAAATATCTGTAAAAAAGGATTAGAAAGAGGATGTTAAGAAGAATCATTGGAGAAGAATAATTATTCTGACAAATAAAATGCTATTTCTCAATAGAGTCTAGGGGATCTTGACTTTCTTGGAACCAGTGGGTACTTCCTGTTTGGAACACGAGAGGGGAGGGGGGTTGGGGTGTCCAATGTTTTCTACGATCTATGGTTGGTTCCAGCAGCCAATAATCCCAAAACAGATTTAGTGGGTTCTGAAGATAGATGGATGGATGGGATAAAATCTGATTGACTAATTGTATGAGCAAAGTCCAAAGAATTGCAATAAAAATAAAAAATTGTCTACATGTATGCAGATGACACTGTTTTTCTTGTCTTTTTTACAAAAAGATGGATGGAAAGAACTTTTTTTGCTTGCAAAACTGTAAAACAAATATATGATTCCTCGATATTATTCATAAGAAAATGTATACTTTAGAATTCCTATGTTGTTATAAACAAATTACATGTTTTAAAAAAAAATGTGCATCTTCATGTCTCAATTAAACAATTGGTAAATTAGCAGGATTTTTCAGCCACATTTACTCCAGCTTCAGTCATTGGATAGAACTCACATAATGTTCCCTTCAGTGCCGAACACCGTCACTGTGCGGTGACACAAAAGCCAGACTCCTACTAGTTACTGAGCCATTTTCTGAGATGATGACTCATCCCCCAGTGAGGGGGAAAAAAAAAAAAACTTCTGGACTCAGCTGAGCAGCATAAGGCGTTCTGCTTTGGTTCTTTTTCCGTTCAAAGGTTCTCCTGAGGTAACGGGAGATTCAAGCTGGAAGGAGGTTTGACAGTTATCGCCACTCCCTGGAGAGTCAGGGATGAAAAAGTAACTCAATAGTATTATCCTTTAACCCAGATTCCTGCCACATACATGCTCCAGCAGGTAATAGCCTGGTAACTGCTGTCATATGGAGCAGATGATAGGATGAATGTTCGCTGCTGTGCTCACTACTACCTGGCCTCTAAGTAAGCGGTGACTCCATCACCTCTCACATCTGCCAGCTCGTTAATACAGTCAGCAGGAGGACGGAGCTCACGCCTGCTGATCTGTGCAGACCCACATGTATTCATTCACACGCGACTGAGCGAGCGGAGGTGGGCGCCCCGCGTATTGATTTACATAAGAAGTGCTGTTATCCAACTGCCGTAGACAGCAGGGTAAAAACACTTTAGGTTGTGTGCAGCCACAGACGTGGAAAAAAAAAGAAAAAGAGACGGTCTATTTAAAGGGTTTTACAACACCGTCCAGATGCCGAACTTTGTGGTATTCCATTTATTCCCAGTACTGAGTGTCCCGGCCAACGATATCCGAGTAACATCCGGTTTAGCTGGGGAAATCCTGGGACTCAGTGCAGGGTGTGCTGCCAAGATCGGGCCGGCTGCCATGAACCTTGATGTCAGATATAGCAGAAATGAAACGCCACCTCTCAGAGCACAGCCCAAAACAACAGAGCGGATCAATATTCACTTATCTTAACTGTTTACTGGTGTTTCACCGGGGATTACGTTGGCAGGGTAGAGCCAGATTTGCAGCCATATCAAGTTACATGTCACAAGTGCCAAAAGCAGACATTTGTAGACAAACATTTCCCTCTGTTGTCACACATCAATGACTTTAAAGTGGCCAAACAGCTAAATCCGGGCTCATTAAAGTCTTATTTTAACATCTCCGGCCACGGCGCGTATTGGAAAAAATAGTTTTCATTTTTATCCATAAAAGTGTAAACATTTGATCATAAAACAAACGATTTCTCGACCGCTTTTCTGTGGAAAGAAAGAAAAGCCTCAAGATTGTTTTTTTTTTATAGTTTTTATATAATATTCAATAAAATTTTTAACAAATATGAAAGAAAAATGAATAAAATGCCCGCACCAGTCAGTGTTACATACATGTCAGTGTTTTTCCAGACTTTATATACATATTTCTCTTAGGTTACTTCTATATACATTTGTGGCATTACGCTGCACCACTTACATGGTCTTTAAATAACCTGCAGCTCGGCTCCGCCTCAACACATCAATGAGCTTCAGGAGAGCAGAGTCTGAACCTGCTGAGGAGTTCTGGGCAGCAGGATCTCCGGGTCTTTGTAGCCGTTGTTTGGGTTCTTCAGAGCCGAGTAGACCTCCGCGTACGCTCTGCACACCAGCTCCGTCGACTGTCGGAAAATCTGCTCCCTGCAAGAGCGGGCGAGACTCTCAATGAGGTGTGCTCTTCCAACAAAGAAGAAGTCCTTTAATGCAGACGCATGGCGTATGATGGAATTAGTCACTGGTAATGACCTGAGTCAGCATGACTGAGTGGGGCATTATTTTGGCAAAGCGGTGGGTGCACACTGCCACCTATAGATCCACACATGACAGCAATAAAGTGCAAAAGTGGAGTGACACAGCAAAAGAAAAAAACTTTAATTTAGATTGTAATTACTTTTACAGATTCAGGATAAAATTAATAAAATTGACCCTTAAAAATGAGCAAAAAAAAACAACAAAATTTGTTAAAAAAAGGGGAAAAATTACAGTAATGAAGTAGACTTTTCCCAAATAAAGCAGCAGGCTTTAAAAGTCCAGTAAAAAAGTTTTTCACTATCAAATAAAAAAAGATGACGCAAGTTTTGTGCATCTTGTTGTAATTTTGTAAGCCGTGCTTTAAAGGGGCCATACCATGAAAAATCCACTTTTTTAACTTTTAAGTGTATTATAATGTCATATAATGTTAAGTATAAACAACCCCAAAGCGGAATTTTGATTTATTCACCCATTTCTGAGTAATCATCTAAAAACCTTTGCCGTCAACATCAGCCCCTCCCACACCGACCAAAATGACCAGGTCCTCACATGCTTACATCACAAGTTAAGAACCGCCCCCAAGAAACGCTCATTCGATTTAGCGTTCAAACTTCATGAAGAAAGTTCTGGTGATGAATCTGCACGACATGTTGGGATGGATCTGGTTTGAACGTGAATTATTGAGCAAAGGCAGAAAGGTACACGTGAAGAGGATTTTTGATACGGAGATTAAGAGAAAAGAAGTGTTCACAGCAGTACTAATAAGAACAGCGTTCTCATCATTTCATTCTGTCCCAAATTGTGGGTATAAATTCCCAGGCTACACAGTATGTAAATTAATATTTTTTTTTAAATTGATGTTTTTTTGTGAGGGCCACGTTGACGAGCACGGCTCTAGGATGACGTCATTAAATGGGCAGCACCCTCAAGGAGCGAAAGGTGGAGCCTCAGAGATCGGGTCGTTTTACTTCGGGGTATAAAAAGAGTTCACAAAATAACCCCTATTTCATAAATAATTAGCTTTTTAGTGTTCCAAAGGTTATATATGATCACACATATGGATATAGTTTACTCTGAAAGACTTGAGGAAACCCAGACTCAGATTTAGCTGGTAGTTTCTGCTAAAGAGCAGGGACTTGGACTGGAGGACTCAGTGGGAGCTCCTCTGTTTCATCCCTCTCAGGCTCTTGAGGATCCATATTTTTTAATTGGCCCGCAGAGAGCAGAACACACCTTAGCCCACGCCAACTTCACCGACAGGAAATGTGTAACGAAAGGGTATAAGAACTGCATTTCAGGTTTTTGTTAACGCTGAGTATTTTTTTTTTTAAGACTGTTTTATCTCAGCAAACAAGCAGATGTGAGAGATGGCGTGGGGGGAATACGATTGATTTCAGGCTACATGTGTGAGCGAGAAATGGACCAGAAGCTAATTAATGGCGTCCTACCCATCAGTGCTACCATGTCCATTAATAGAGAACATTAACCTGAGGCACAGAGTGCTCCTCAAGCCCGCCACTCTTCCCTGCGAGCGCAGCTCACAGAAAGAGCTCGGCGGCAGCGCTGAGCTTTAAAAGCATGTACATTTTCCGACCAGAGGGACAAATCCAGACAGACCGTTCCCTCGATGTGTTGGTGGACGTCGTAAATTAGGATCCAAACTCGCCGTGCATTTGCTGCTTTGCTCAGAATGCAAAAACGAACGCGTTGCATCTTAAAAACTAATGATTTTTAACCGCAAACGCTATCAGTACACCCCTTCTGTCCTAATCCCCGTGAACACACAGTTCCCGAGCTCCTATCTATGTGATAAAGCAAATATAAACCTTAATGTTGCTTGCATGCTTTTGCTTATTTGCACAAAGTCAACAAAGGGAGACTCACTTGATGGCTGCACTCAGCAGGAAGTTGAGCTGCGGCATCACCAGAGAGTCGGGCGACGACAAGTACCGATCAAACTGGACCTGTTTCAGAGGGATTCAGGTGAGGGATTCAAAATGAAGAACCTGCAGGTAAATCTCCCCGTGGAGAGCAACTCACCATCGCTGCTTTCACAGAGGAGCCATCCATACTGGGGAGGAGGGACAGAGGACCCTGTGCAGAGAAGAGCTCAGCTTAAACTCAAGGCCGACAACAATGCAGAAGATGGGAACAAGAATCAGACAGGAGCTCTTTTGTGCTTTCAGATAAAAATACTAAACTCTTTCATATGACTGGGTTTTTCCGAACTTAAAAATGAAAAAAAAAAATTAAAGCTGGCAGCATTGTTATATGGCCTGCAGACACTATTCGCTCGCAGCCCTCACCGCCTCCCTTTGAACCGAATTCACTGGTTTAGCAGCTGCTGCACCCTGTTCAGAGGCAAATTCACCAAATAAAAATCAAATAGAGGCTTTTCTATTGATTTTATCCCCATAGCAACCATTTTATTTTTTGATCTCCTTGGGGTGACGAACAAATCTATGTCATTTTTAAAATAATCGGCAAAAGTAAATTTTTGGTTTACCCTAGCAACCAAGGTTTTAACCACGCCCACATTTCTAATATGTTCATTTTCTGTTTTATACTGTTTTGTTCAGCTTGATCAAGATATCAGGCTTTTCCCAAGGTGAAAGGTCAAAACTTTGCTTGTGGTTGGAGATGCTGTACCGGGCGGAACGGTTTGATCCAGTATTTTGAGCGTTTCCATTCTAAAAGACCCAATAAACTATTCCGACCCAAATCTTTGGAGGTCCCCCATGCGATGTAGGTCCATAGAAAAATAGAAAAGGACGGTTAGGGCGGAGCCACTGTAGCCACACACTGATTGGCAGAAAGGGATGCCAAAATTGGAAAGCGCCAATATAGCAGTAAGCTAGCATTTCTATTTTTTCCACTTTACGGTGGTATTCTTCTTAACCGCCTGCAGCCTTCTTTCAAACAACATTAAATTCCTGTTATTTACGATTTACAAATAGTAAAGCAAGAAAATGAAGTTACTGTTTGACCTCCATTGTTGTTGCTTTTATAGTCGTCGCACAACAATGACAAGCTAGCGGTCTACACCACACATGTGCCATGAAAACAAACCATTGAGTGGGAGCGATTCTTGACTGAGTGGAAACGCTTGCAAAAATGAACTGGACCGTACCGTACCACTCCTTATCGAAACTGGACTGCTCAGCAGAAACGAGGCAAACATGCACAACTGGCAAAAAAATGTAGTAAAATTTCTGGAAGATTCAAGTCGGAAAATGTGAAATTAGTTACATTTCACACTTTGCCCTAAAATAACCATCAAGCCGAGGGTCCTGTGGCCATCGACACATATTTCTTGAGCTACATAAGAGATTTTGG
>NC_050524.1:7753191-7854588 GCF_002922805.2 Oryzias melastigma | reverse complement strand
TTTATTCTGAGAGGTCAAAAATTGCTTTTCACCAGGTGTTAGGGGTATACACATTTTGTTGAGTTTTTGAGTATGGTAGCAACATTGTGGCTAAAAGGCGCAGTAAGAAAGAAGAATTAATAAAACAATTCCTATCCTCACAGTCCAGGATTTCTGCAGGCCAGAATACGTACAGTTTGGACGACTAGACGAGTGTGCTTTCATTTAAGGTTAAAAAAAAAAAAAGGAAAGCTTCTCAAAATCGTGATGTCAACTAGACAGAGTAAATACACGTCTCACTGTGTGTACACAACGGCAGGTACATTTAAGGCAATTAGCCGTCACTGAATATCCAAAACGGTTACATTAAGTCAAGCTTTAATGCCTAAATTGCTAGTGTTAAAAACGACAAATAGAAGAAAGTGCAAGGTTCAGAGCAGCAGAGCTGCACCTAGAGTAGTTTTATAGGATTATGGGCGCCGTAACAAGCAAACGATGACTCACGCTCTCATCTGTGAGCAACAGGACCCGCGAGGAGCCCGATCTGTTTGTGTTTCCAGCTTATATAATCACATAGAGAATTATGACAACAGACCTCACTTAAACAGCAATAACACATTTCAAACATCTGAGATGAATGTTTCGCTCTAATCTTCGGGTGCGTTGTGTTTACGTCTGTAATCAGGAGAATGGTAGACTTGGGTGCTGTGTTGCTTCAGGGATGCTCCTCTGAGTTTTTAAGGGTTGATCTTTTGCGATGAGTAACCGACGGGGACGCCGCTTGCACGCGAGAATGTTGAGTGAGCGTTCTAAACTAGAGATTCCTTTTACTTTTTTACTCGTGGAGCACAAAAGGTTCAGAATTTTGACAGAAGGGGCACACCAGGAGCAGATTTGTGTTGCGTTCTGGTAATGCACCTCGTGAAAGAAAGAAAAAACACAGGAATTGGATAAAAAATATGCCTTAATCTTGATTGAAAATGTCTTTAAAACAGAACATTTTGGAGTTTTTATCTTTTTTTGGAGTTTTTGTTCTCATTTTGGTGCCATTTTCACTAATGGGTTGATGTACCTCAGGAAAAAACCATAGACAGTGCATAGAGAGAACGGGACTGATCACCCCCCACCCCCCGGTTCCAAATAGGAAACACCCGCTGGTCCCAAAGCCAAAATCCCATAGACCTCTATTGAAATATAAATAACTTACTCAGTCATTAAATTTTTCTCAGAATAACCATTTTTACTCTAGAACATTTTTAGCATGCTCTTGCTAATCTGACATTTTAATAATAGTTTCTTTATTGCAATTAATTAAAGTTACAAACTGGCCAATCAGATGCCTCCATACAAGTGTGTGTTGTCTGCTGGCCCCCCATGTCAGAGGATTGAAACATTTGATTGACAGATTCTTCTAAACCTGCTTTCAGAGGAATGGGTGTGGCCAAACAACAAGCTCACTTCTGATTGGCCAGAGTGGTAGGCATAGAAGCATGACTCAGAACAATTACTGCTTATACTGGCGTCGTCTGGCACCATCACGGCAGCGCCGTAAAAATGGCGACTGAAGTGACTTCATTTGGTGACAGCACAATCACTCGGTCCAGTTCTCTTATACAATCAATGGGAAACAAAACAGGATGGTTTAAAACAGAAGCAAAATGTGGAATGTGTTTTAGGGGTGTGGGTAAAAAACAGTTTATAATTATTCAGCTGTGGATTGACTGTAAAGTTAATAACTATCCTTTAATAACCGTCTCTTTCCTGTTTCTTTAGCTGACAGTTAAACGTTTATCCAAAAGAAAAAAAAAAAGTTTTTTCCTTGGGCAGTTACCCAATGTTTGTTTGCATCAACCAGATGTTTTACCGTCATCTCTTTGCCCAGAAAAGCACAAATCCCTTTTTATCTCTTCATGTTACTTTACATTTGATTTTTTTCCCCCAATGACTCAATTTCTTACGACAGGATTCTTAAAGTTTCACCAAATAAACTCTTTTTTTACTCAGTCTTTGTTCATCACTTTCTTGATTTATCGCCATTTTCCTCTTTTACCAACATCTAATTTTCTCAACACAAAAAATATATATATTTCCAGTGTTTAAGTACATTAAAAACACTTTTTGGGTCAATTTTGAGGGAAAAAATGGGTCAGTTATGTCAGCAATACTGCAAAATTATTTGTATTTTTGAAATGATTTGTTTTAAAAATGCAACTTACAATGCAATTCAAAAACTTTAACAGAAACTGTGCTTCAAAAATGTGCTCTTTTGAATTTTATTACTTTTTAAGTTTTTCTGCTTTCATTTAGATTTTGTTTGTGCAGAGGTTTTGGATTAAAGAGCCTTAGATGTTTTGTGTGCTATTAGTTTTCGTCTGAAGTTTGAAATGTATTCTGTGAATCCTTTTGCGTGATTAAAATGCTTTGTAAATAAAGTTGGATTTGAGCGTTGCTCAGTGGAACTAAAACAGGGCAGAGGTGGTCACAAGAGTCTAAAGACGGTGTGACGGTTTTTTAAGTCTTCAAGACTGGAACGTTCTTTGTGTGACCCAGAATTTGATCAGCGCCGTAGCCGAGCGTGACAGAAGACATAAACTGTGAGAATAACAGCCCCCACCCCCTTCAGGACATGGAGGTGCTTCCCCAACAGCATGCTGGGAGAACTGTAAAAGCTGCAGAGCGAGAACAAGAGCGATGAGAGCCTTCAGGGCGAGGAGCTGGGACGAGTTCTTCCAGCTGAGAGCCATGCTTGGAGAGAAATGAAGTGTTCAGGAAAACCAGGAACTCCAAGATAATAAAAGCTATGTGGTCAGAGATAAGACACTTCAAAGGAAAACATGGATCGATACACTCTAGGACAGAAGTGTAAGGATCACGTGCTTTAAAACATGAAGGAAAAGACCTGATATGGTGACCTCACTCTGGCACATTTCATATGAGGGGGGGGGGGCAGGAGACTTTGGAAGAGTAGCAAATGAAAATAATAGAGTAAAGGCAATCAAAAATACATATTTAAAGACAGTTTTATTATTGTTAATAAAATTAAAACAGCAATTCTTTTTGCTGAGGTGCTTTTTTTAATTGAAAGCAGTGACAAAACATTAAAAATGTGTGGAAATTCTTGAAATATTTAGTTTAAAAATGTTGTTTTTGGCATCTTTTAGGGCTGAATGTCAGTTTTGTGCACACACATTATACTTCTGAGTTAACACTTTATAAATTCAAAAAATTCAGACAAAAATGAAGGAAACATTTTCTCTCTTGCCCATTTTTGCTCAAAAGCTGCATATTGAATAAAAATTTACGTAGAAAAACTTTATTTGGTGACTAATCACTATCCAAAAGTGTGAATAATCTTTTTTTTACTGACAGCATTATTTAAAAATTAATGTTCAAAATGTACAGATTTTTTGAGTGATTTCATATTGTGAATTATTGCAGATAATACGTTGTTGACAAAAATATTGTAACTAAAGAAAAAATCATTTTTTTCTAGGTTTGCGATTAATTAGTTACTTTTTTTTTAATCAATAGGCTCTACTATTTTTATTTATTTTTACTATTTTTATTTTTAATTAAAGAAGCTTATTCCGATTTTTTTTTTATCTTTGTTAATTATATTATACCTATATTGAATCAGGACCTGCCCCCTTGTCTGCATAACCTCAAACCTTTACAACTCCCTCCTGGATGACTTGAGTTTTATTATGAATTTCCATCAGATCTTATAGTTTTCTTCATATATTTAAAAACAAAAATTCAATAAAATAAATAAAATGTATTTTCACTTGAATACATTTTCTTTTACGTTTCTTCGTAGTCCAAAAATTATAGTTAGCTTTTAATGTAAGAATTCATCATTTTACAAACAAAAGTTCAGTTTGGACTTCGAAAGTTGTGAAAATATTTTTTCATAACACAATAAAACTAGTTTTGGAATCAAAATTTCACAGATGAACTGATTTTTTGTTGGTTTGTGTTCAATCTAAAATTGAATTGCAAACTTGTAAAACTAAATGAAATCAGTTCAGTGATACAACGCTTTCATCAGAGAAACAAGTGCAATTTTGCAAAGTCGGGATGGAGTCTCAAACATGGAAAAGTCCAAACCGAGCTGTGAGTTTTTGGAAATGTAAAGAGCTGTCATCTGTAAAAACACTCGGGTGACTGCAGCTGTGGGGAATGTCAGTTATGGGAGTGCAGGAAGTTGGTGAGCAACTCCGTGTGGGAACAATCACCTCAACCTGAGAGTGATTAAGACGACGGAGATGGCTGTGCACTTTAGGAGGAGCAGGAATCATCCGGATTCCTTTTTTTATGACAAAGAAAAGAAGAATTTTGCTCGAGCTGCTGAATATACGGATCAGCACTGAACCATTAGCACTGCAGTAACAGTTTTACATGACTCTCCACAAGGAAGATTTATTTTACATACTAAACTGTTACTTTCCAATAAGTTTTCCTGCAAAAATGAATGGAGTATTATTCAGTTCAGTTCCGGAGTAAAAAGGGCTCGTCTGCCTGCAGAAACCTGCGACAGGCCACCCGCGTAGAAAAGAAATGTGCAGAACGACAGCAACCCAGCTTTGTGCTGCGCCGCCGCCGCGGTGGTGGGGTGGGGTGTGTCCCGACATGACCCAAGTCGAGCCTTGCACGCTAAAACCACAAGCATGGTTTTCAGGCGGCTCAGTGACAAAGTGTGTTAAAAAGAGCACAAAGTGCTGCAGGCCTTCTGCACGAGAGGCCGCGGCGTTTTACCGGAAAATGACCCAATCCGTCTTCAGCTCTCCTCCTTATCTGAACATCTGACAGAAACGCTATTATCCTCCAACAAAGATGCAGGTCATGTGGTAACCATAGCAATAGTACGGCCTATAAACACTGGCAAATGAGTTAACATGGCTGAATTAATGATACAGTTATAAAAAAGGGAGAATGTGAGGAGGCTGAAGTGAGACCTGCTCGGCGCTGTGCTGCTGCACGCAGTTGTAGATGTAGCTGAGTCCAGCTCGGGTCAGAACATAGGAGGCCTGCTCGTTGATCAGGGTATCAAGGTGAGCCTCAATCTGGAAAATGTTGGAGAGAGGGTCGCAAAATGAAGTCCAGGCCTCTATTGTGAACTAATGGTGCTTATGGTAAATGGAAAAATTGATGACAAAACTTCCACTGAACCTCTTGTGGGGCTCAGTTACAAAGCAGATGCTAAAAATACAGGCGTGGATGGCACATTTGAGCAACAACACGTAAATAGATGCACACTCCACGAAGCTTCAAATTAAATATTTTGGAAAAAATATTTTAAATAAAAGGGATGAGAATTATTTTCTATTAAAATGAGCTCCCTTACAATGAAAGAGAAAAACAGCATCAAGGCTCAATTTATGTTGTCTAACATGGGAATATTGTTGAAATCACAACAGTCGAAAACAAGCTGGATTGGACAAAAATCTAAAAACATAATTAGGGTGATGAAAATAGCCTGAAATTGAGGCAAACCTGAAATTCGAGCATCTCCAGTCTCTTATCGGTGAACTCAAAGAGAGCCAGCGTGGTCTTCATCACATACAAGGAGTTGACCATGTAAGAGGCCATGTCAGCTGTGCCCAGGTTACTGGCTGACACGGTGCACAACTGCAGGAGGGGATCCAGGATGCAGGAGAGCACCTGGGAGACAGACATGAGGGGAAGGAAAAAAATCAGAAAATAAAATCTGGACTAAAATGTACAGAATTCAAAGATAATACCCTGAAAACACAAGGCTTGAATTCTCATTCTTAATCCAAAAAAGCAGATTTATGTTCAATTAAATCTAGTTGAAAGATTTGCACTCAAATTTGAACTCAAAGTAAAGCTATAATAAATTTGCTCATTTAGCTCACTTGTATTTATCTAAAAAAGGGTGTTTACCTGAGCAAAGTCAGCCTGGCGAGCGTCCAGAGGAACCACAGAGGAGTCGTGCGAGGCGAGCACCTCCCTGAGGAGGGAGAGGGTCTGAGTGAGGGATGCTGTCGGTCCCAGGTCTGCAGGTGGGAGCTCCACCTGCTCAGGCACAAACAGCAGGAGACCAGGTATAAGAAATGGCGCAAACACCTAAAACTGCACTTTAAAGTTCCACTCCTTCCACTTTAAATAGTTCCCAGTGGTTCCTGTGTTGTTCTCTTAAGACATATTTTCTGCGGGAATTCTTTAGAAATTAAAAATTTACTTCTGCTCATTTCCCATTAGCTTTTTGTTTTTACTTTCGAATGCTAGCTTATAGCACCTCACATTAGCGTAGCCAAAAAAAATAAAAAATAAAAAAACAGTGAGCAATATCAGAGCCATCCAGCCGTACAGTTTTGATCCAGATGGACAACAGTTGTCACGCCACAAACCCGAGCTTTTCCAAACCATGGATTTTTATCTGGTCCTCATTCAACATGATTTAAATAAAGAAGAGATTTAAACTCAAATTATTATGTATGTCCTCCCTAATGAGAAAAATGCTACAAGAATATGTTTAATACACCAAAATTACGGTTTTCATTGGAGTAGATCTTTAAAGTCCAGCTCAAATTAAAATGGTGCTTTTGGTTTTTTTAACATCCTTTTGAGGTATTTTTCTGACGATTAAGGACATATATTAAGGAGATAAAGCTAAAAGAGTATTTCTTTATTTAAATCATTGTGAACTGTTGGAAAAAAGTGCATTTGTGACATTAAAAAAATGTTCTGTGCCAACAATCTCGCCCACAACTCAGAAGCAAATTTATAATAAATAAGCTGCTTTAATTTGGCTAAAACAGCATAATCCTAATGAAAAGACCACTAGGACATTTTTTTGAAAATAGATAAATAAAATGATTGGAGTATTTTTTTGACAGGCTAGTTGAATATGAGAATTTTTGCAAATTAAAGCAATAAACAAGACCTGCATGAACAATAAATACACAGCTGTTACTGTAGCAACGTTTCCAGAACACATACGCGCAAAACTTTATCGAAACACAATTTCCAGATGATATGTTTCTATTAAAACATAATTATGTGAATAAACACAAACCAACTCACACAATAAGTTATGATGCATGTGAGAAATACTTTGATTTACAGCAGAAACTAATTTCTGCCACGACACTAGTGCTCATCATCATCTATCAAAGGAGATGTCGGCGTTTTATTCAGGCTATGGAGCGGAAAGCTACAGACGAAGAGATTTTAGGAAATCGTGGAGCTATGGATCCTACAATTCCACACGACACGGTCAACTTATGACGAGCTGCGTGATGCTGAGGGACCTCATGTGGCGTCCGTAGTATCTGCTTTTTGGTCACGTGACTCATTTAATATAAAAAAAAGTTTTATATAAAAAATATGACAATTTTAATACACTTTCTGCAACTGCAACAACTATTTTTTTTAAAATAAATCTGAGTTTTTATTCTAAAAATTGTGGTGTTTCCATTTGGCAAATGTATTACCACAAATCCAATTTGCGTCATTTCATAGTCAGTAAAAATGCAGCTACTGAGCATGAGTGGTTCTGTGATGAAGAGTGTTTGGATTTTTTCTGGACTTGTGGTGTAGAACTGAGCAAGGCCACCTTTGTCCACCTAATAGAGCGAATTATGAAAAGGCTGTGTTCCTGGTAATAGCTGGAATTGACACCAAAACCTGGAGGGCTTCCAATTTGATTAACACTAACCGACAGGGATAATTCTCGTAACCGCTATCGATCAGGACACAGCCAGCGCGTTAGCTGAAGGGGCTTGTGCCCGTGCTGCGGTATATTTGGGCGCCAATTTAACTAAAGAGTAAGAAGAATACTGGTTCTTGGCAAAAAAAGAAAAAAAGTCATTCTACTGCTGTGGCCAGGAGGCTGAAACTGTTTACAAGCCCAAGTGTTTCAGAAATAGCCCTGTTGTCTTTGAGGGTTTTGGCGTAGAGTTGAAGTAAACAATGTGTCCACGGGAAGCAACACTTAAGCGTTTTTATGAAAGAACAAGGCAAACGTGGGCGTCGCCTTTCTTGCAGCCACTATTTTTTTGTTTGTTTTCCACGTTCAGACTTTATTTTGAAGAAACCCTTTTTTCCACAGCACCTTGTCCATGAGTCTGCTGGCGTGAAGGCTCAGGCTGTTGAAGAACATCTTCTTGCTGAGGAGGTGCATCTCCTCAATCGTCATGAGCAGAGAGGCCACACTGGTTCCAATGATAGAGCTGCACAACGTTACCAAACATACACCAGTCATCAATGATTAAGCCTACAAATATCTGTCAATCGAACATCCAAAATAGATCCAAAATCAAAGATAAATTGAAAAACTATAAGTGAGATGAGGTTTAAAGGAGTAAAATCATTATTTACCTGATTGTGTGATGGTAGAATTTAAGCAGGTTGGACAGCTTGTAGAGCAAAACGGCGCCGGGCTCGGCCACGATAACCTGCTCTATCCGCACCTTAGGAGCAGATCAATAACAGAACGAGTGAGTACATCTGCACCACGACAGAAGAGAGGATCGAGTAACATTAAAAAGTTAACTGACGCTGCGTTTACACAAACACAAGTAATTGGAATAAACGCCTGATCAGAATAAAAATACGTCACGTAAACAAGCCAATTGGAATACTCTGAACCGATCAGACTCATTTGGATCAAAATTTCCTTCCAATCGATGATTGTTGATCAAATCGTGGTGCATGGAAACTTTATTCAGATTGCTGCGCTGGATTTTACGTCGTGGGTAGTCGTGAGCGAGCTGCCGGACTTGGGAGAACCTTATCTCCTGGGAGAACTGGGAGCAGAGGAGTGACTTGTGGGACCTGGCGGAGGTGGCTTTTGAATGTGAAAAAAATCGCTTGAGCAGTCCTGAAAATCTGTGAATTCTTGTTACCAATTGAGTCCAGATAAAATAAAGGCTGATGTTATTTGCAGGTATCTATTACATTGCAGCATTGCCCACATGAATTTTAAGTGCATCCAAGGCTAAATGTCTAACCCTTCCTCCGGGTCTGTGCGGCCAAGAAAAAAGCCACATATGTGAACACTTAAAAATATTATCAATTATAATAAAAACATTCTTTGTTTGTTTACAACGGAACTTGCTACTTCCTCTTTTATGGACGTTTTTGGTATTTTAGATATTTCTGCACTTATCAAAATTATTGATTTCCATTGAACGCAGGTTTTTTACAGTTATGTACACAGTTTCGCTCTAATTCGATCTTTGATCCGATTAAAGACATTTTGCACATATAATTGCAGCTTGAATTGAAAACTGGTGTTTGGGGTCACCTTCAGTGGCCTGCAGACTCCCTCTGTGATGTGTCCCACCACCTCCTGCATGTTGTCCTCCAAATCTAGAAATAAGAGAAAGATGGAAATGGGTTTTTATAACTTCTATTGAGTATGCACTGACAGGATAACAATTGATTTTTTTAATATGTTCAGTGTTTTGAACAAATGCTACTTATAAAGGTGGACACACACTGAATTTAAGCAGCCACTTTCAATAAAAAGTCTATACAAATGCGAGTAGAGCAGAATTTCTGACTTCTACGCGCAGTTGCAAAGACTTTTCATTCATCTGATCTGATCAGAGCCTTTCAGTTTTGAGTTTCTGCCGAGCTCCGATCCAATACTTTTGTAGCACATTAAAAATTGAACAAATTTTAATGAACAGATCCATGTTTTCCTGATTTTTTATTTCATTGACCTTCTTTTATCATTTTAAACAATGAACTTCTGTGAAGCAGCTTGAAAAGTCAAGAAAAACTAGTTCAACTATCAACTCGAAAAGCTATTAACTTGTTAAAAATAAGAGATAAATAGTAATGTGAGAAAATTTGGTGACTGTAGCTTTAGTTTCTTCAGAACGATTGAACATTTTTTATCTGATGTGGTTTATATCTCCATTAAAATTCCTAAAAATTAGAAGCAATGACTTTCTTTTAAAATTGTTGTAGCATTAAAATGATGAGGATTTTTCATGACTAGCGTAACCATTGATTAGTTTCTGCTTTTGAGACCTTAGAGATTTTTTTTTTGGCCATTTTCCCCAGAGCTTGCACTTTGTAGACGGTCTCTTGGCAGCTGTCTTTCTGTTTAAATCCCATCAAAAATAATTTCAAAAACCCTTCTTGTAAAGATGTCAGTTTTAAACAATTTTAAAAGAGCTATTGGGCCTGGAAGTCTGAATCTGTGAACACCTCACTAACTTTACTGAATTGTTTTTGTGCGCCTCCAGCTCAAACTGCTGCCGTATTTACAGCAATAAAACGTCATAATCCGTTCATGATGTGCAGACTTCTACTCGAGCATTTAATAATAAGCTTAAAAATAAATAATGGTGATCAAAATAATATAATGAATTTCTGATTGCTGATGGGATACAACACCCGGTTGTGATTGAATCTAAAAACAACGCCATCAGACCTGATTTCCAATGATCGGATCAGGACATCCCCACTAACTAATAGAAGTAGAAATATGTCTATCTACATTACAATTGGTGCAACTTTTATGGAAAAATTCTTGATAGAACTAAGAAAAAGATACATGCATCTTACCCTGCAGGGTGACCTGCTTCAAAAGTGCCTCCAGATGCTCCTTTTCTGAAGCAGTTGCCTGGTGGAGCCAAGCCAGCATGTCCCCCACATACCTTCAAGATCAACAGGTCTGATTCAGCATAAACACAGTGAAGAGACTACCCCTTCCATTTAATCTCCAATCATCTCTTGATCTATTGTAAAAGCATTTCCAGTGGTCTTTTGATTATGATTATGCAGTTTTTAGCTAAAAAAAGAAAAGAGAGGGCCGGTCAATCAAATATCAGAACTATCCAGCTGTACAGTTCTGAGCCAGATGCCAGCTCGGACGAGGGAAACAAAGACGTTCATGGATTTAGTCGTCTGCAAGTGGATGTGAAGTAGAAAGCTTGTGGCATGGTGATTGTAGAATCTACTTCACTGCTAAAAGCTTTTTCAAACTATTTTTTACAAATACTCCTGATGTACAATGATTTAAATACATAAATACTCAGAAATGCAATTTTGAGCTTGATTGGAGTGAGTCTTCAAAGGACCACTCCAACAAATTTGTGTTTTTTATATTTTTAACATATTCTTGCAATATTTTTCTCATCATAGAGGAAGAAAATTAAGTGTAAAATTTCATTTCTGAGTATTTCTTTAATCAAATCATTGCGAATCAGGAGCTGACGTTGGAAAAATATCACATTTGTGACAGAAAATATGAAAGATTGGCTCCATTACTGCTCCATACTGATTTATTTACTTGTAGACGACTAGATCCATGAATGTTTTCGTTTTCCTCGCTCGAGCTGGCATCTGGCTTAGATCTGGACCGGTAATGCTAGGTTGGGGTGTGAGGGGGTATAAGCTAGCAGGAGAGAGTGTATATAAAGAGCTCTCAGCAATAAGGACGGGATTGGGGCGGGGTTCCTTTGCACTGACAGTCCCGCCCACAACCCACTTTCTATTATACTACTGCCACCCTACAGTAACTATGTCCTAGAAAACGACAGTTTTTTTAATTTTGGCTAAAATGTTATAATCATGATTAAAAGACCAATTGGAACACTTTTAGAACAGATAAAACGATGATCAGAAGGGATCTTTAAAGCAGAACATTTTACTCATGTCAGCCCCTAATGGCTTCAGCTATTGCATAACAAAAAAAAAAAAAAAAAAAAACTCAGGGCGAGTGTGTGTTTTTGTGAACATAGGGGCACAGGAAGCTGAGAAAGATCAAGATGTTCAAAGAAGTGTTGATGCCGGCAATAAAGTGGAGGCGATTTTGTGTTCTAGACATCTCGGCTTTCTGAGAAAATCTCCTATTTGGCTGCTGGGCACAAGAGGAGAGGGGCTGTGGTTAAACAGAAAAACACACAAGGACTCTCAGACTCTCCAAGAATTGGAGTGCACTTTCTGCACCTATTGATGTTCCGCAGAACAGTTTGTAGTGGAGTTTTTCTGGGGATGGTACTAAACAGAGCTTTTTGACCTAATGAATGTCCTTATATGATCGTACAGAATCACAACTACAACAAAAACCTCCTGCACCAATGCTGTTTTTTAATTTAAATTCAACAAAAGGACAAACTGTGCCAAAGTTTTTGAGTTACTTGCTATGCAGAAGGTAATTAGGATTCCCATCATTGTCTAATACTGCCAGGGAGGAAGTGAACACTGACTGTCCCTAATTTATTCTATAGAACATGCTGTTTATGAAAATTATTGTTTTAATTCCAAGAGTTTCTCCATTTCTGCATCATAAAGTTGGGATGATATTTGGTGGAATCCAGCTACTTTTTGAAAAACACCTCTCAATCAAAAAAACTAATCATTTTGAGTAATCAGTAACTTCCCCTGCAAGCACATCAAAATCTTCACCATCCGATTTCTGTCACACGCTTCTTCATCTGTCATGCTACTTTCAGCCGCGCAGCATGCCTCTCCTCTTTAAATCAATGGTGCACGTACTGGAGTGTTAATGAATGACAGACGGTGTGACTGAAGACGGGGCTGCAGCACTGGGACAACACTGTGTGGTTCGGTCAGCGTTTGTGCTGCGCTTGCTGATTCCACGCTCGTTTAAAGGTCTTTTCTTTCTTTATGTTCATCGAGCTGTGCACAGAAGAAAAAAATAGAAGTGCCGTTTATGGATCTTGCTTAAGCAGTCACTGAGAACAGCATCATATTGAGGTTAAACTTGTCTATTTATTGAGAAGGTGAGAAAAGGTTAACCTGAGGATCTTCACCTTTGTAGGTCAGTTTAAAAAGGTAGGTGAGGCAGAATAAAGAGCATCTCCAAAGGAGGAATTTTTTTCTGTAATATTCTCCGTTTCAACTAACAGTCACATTCACACAGTTTCGAAAACGCGTTTGAGCGACCACTACCGAAGAAAAGTCAATGTAAATGTGTGTATTTGTCCGTTTCAGGGTTCCACATTCAAAACTCTCGTGTTTACACGTTGTTACGCACGTTTTTAAGTCCGTACAAAATGCATGGCCATTGATAGCGTGTTAAACGCATTGACTGTATATTGAGAACTGGACTGAGCAAGTGTGATATCACACATTTAAAATGCCATACCTCCCAACTCTAGATAGATAGATAGATAGACCTTTATTGTCATTATCACAAGGACAATGAAATTGCAGCAACCGTTTCAGTACAAGAAATTGGCATAAAAAAATACAGAACATAATATAATACGATATAAAGTATAAAAAATATGTAGAAAAATATATACAATGAACTGTGCCATATAAGACTATGAGCATATATGTACATTACGGATGTGCAAAAAAGTGAGCATTTAAATAACCAGATTTACATATGCATATGTACATAAGCAGTATAAATATAAGGACATATACTGTAGTGTGTTGAGCGGTGATCTGCGTGAGTTGGAGTTTAACATGGATACTGCTTTCGGAAAAAAGCTGTTTTTCAGTCTGTTTGTTTTTGTTTTGATGCCTCTGTAACGCCTTCCAGAGGGCATCAGGGCAAACAAGTCCGATCCGGGGTGTGAACTTTCCTTGATGATGTTTTGAGCTCTGCTGAGGCAGCGTGCAGAATAGATGTCAGTCAGGGTGGGGAGGGGGCATCCAATGATCTTCTGCGCTGTGTCTACCACTCTCTGGAGCCTCTCCTTGTCTGCGACGGTGCAGCTGCCGAACCAAACTGTGATGCAGTATGTGAGCAGGCTCTGGATGGATGACTGGTAGAAGGTCAGCAGCAGGTTGGTGAAGAGGCGGTTCTTCCTGAGGACCTTCAGGAAGTGCAGATGCTGCTGAGCCTTTTTGATGACAGCTGTGATGTTGGCTGTCCAAGAGAGGTCGTCTGAAATGAGGACCCCGAGGAACCTGATGGTGTGGACCCTCTCCACAAGCTCACCATTGATGTGGAGGGGGGCTGGGTCAGGGCTGTGCTTCCTGAAGTTGATGATGACTTCCCTGGTCTTCTTGGTGTTCAGAGTGAGGTTGTTCTCTGAAGACCAGGTTGCCAGCTTCAGGACCTCCTCCCTGTAGGCAGACTCCTCCCCTCTGGAGATGAGTCCAACCACTGTGGTGTCATCAGCAAATTTTATGATCCGGTTATTGTGGTGGGCTGGACTGCAGGTGTAGAGGCAGTACAGCAGAGGGCTCAGCAAGGAAGTTGTTGATCCAGTTGCATGAGGGGGGAGGGATGCCAAGAGTGGCCAGTTTCTCACAGAGTCTGTCCGGGATTATTGTGTTGAAGGCTGAACTGTAATCCACGAAGAGCATCCGAGCGTAGCTCTGCTGCTGCTCCAGGTGGCTCAGTGTGGAGTGAAGAGCTACAGCGATGGCGTCCTCTGTGGATCTGTTTGCTCGGTATGCAAACTGATGAGGGTCCAGGTCCATGGGGAGATGATCTTTGATGTGTTGAAGGACGAGCCGTTCAAAACACTTCATTATCACAGGGGTGAGGGCCACTGGATGGTAGTCATTGAGGCCGGTGGTCGGAGACTTCTTTGGAACTGGGATTATTGTTGCAGATTTCAGGCAGGATGGGATCTCTGCCTGGGCCAGGGAGAGGTTGAAGATCTTTGTGAAGGTGGGGGCGAGCTGGTGGGCACACGCCTGAAGCACTTTGCCTGGTACTCTGTCGGGACCAGCAGCCTTCTTTGGGTTCACTGTTTGGAGCACCCGTCTGACGTTGTGCTCCTGCACAGTGAGTGGAGGTGTGTTGGGGGGTGGTGGGGTCGGGTTGGTGCTGGAGCAGAGGGGTGTTGTTGTGAGAGTCCATAGCGAGCAAAGAAGCGGTTCAGCTCCTCTGCTTGGGCAGCATCTGGAGTTGCTGTGGACACCTCACATCCTCTGAAGTTGGTGATGTCATGGATGCCTCGCCAGACCTCCCGAGAGTTGTTACTTGAGAGGTTGGACTCTATACGAATCCTGTGGTTGGCCTTGGCTTTTTTAATTCCTCTTCTCAGGTCACCTCGAGCAGCACTGTATAGTGCTCTGTCACCTGACCTGAAGGCGGTGTCACGTGCTCTGAGGAGTGTGCCGACTTGGCTGGTCATCCAGGGTTTCTGGTTGGGGAAAACCCGAATTATTTTCGGTAGAAAAAAGGGCAGACATCTAACGGACATGTACTCCGCAAAAAGTCAAAAATACAAGAGAAAATTAAAGAAAAAATATAGAAAACGTAGCACTGAATCGGGAGCCGAGAGCCGCTGCACCTACGCGCGCCGCCATCTTGCTCTAGCAAATTGAAGTCAATTTAGTTGCCATTTTTACCCCGATGGAGGCGTCGCCATGTTGGAGCCCAATGACAGTGATCGGTCCAAGTTGGCTTGAGTCAATGTTTCTATGGTAGCAACTCTCGCTAATCGGGAGTTAGCTTGTTCGAAGTCCACGCCCCTTCCACTGAAAGCAGACTTGGGAGACTGTCAAGGTGTTCAAGGTGGGGGATAGCCACATGCTTTTATTGAGGCATCTGATTGGTCAGTTTATAACTAAACCTAAAAAATAGGTTTAGCACAACAAGCTTTAAAAAAGGTAAGAGTGATTATTCTGACAAATATAACGACGTAAAAGCTGTTTACTTCTTAATAGAAGTTTATGGGATTTTGACATTTTGGAGCCAGCAGGTTCTTCCTATTTGGAACGCATGAGGTGATGGGTACTCAGTCCAGTTCTCTATGTACAGTCAATAGTTGAAAGTTAAAAAGTTGAAACATAGATCATAAAGTAGAAATTAATAATCAGGATCTGTGTTCGGCCGAAATTATAACTCCATGTCTTTCATATATTGAAATGGAGCTGTGAAAGAAAACATTCAAACTTCAACATTTCACATTAAAAGTTCTCCAATTGTGAGTACATGTTGTAGAACATATGCTAAGTAGGCCCCGTTCAGTCAGTGCGTTCTTGAACATGAAGTTTATGAATCTTTGGCTTTTAATTGTAAAAGTTTATTTCACAGTTCCGGATAGAGGAGAAAGGAGAGGATATGCGGGGGAACAAAGGAGAACTTTGAGCTACAACAAACACACTAAAACTATAACGTCATTAGCGCTTTACCATCTTAAAGACTTATGCACACCAGCGTGTGAATAAGCCCCTTTAAGTCTGGTTTAGACTGTATACCTAAGATGGTTAAGAAGCCCAGAAGGTCAGATTCCTGTGAGGTTCGGCTCACTCAGAAACTATAACCACATCAGACCCGTCTTTAGGTCAATGCATTTTTCTATCACTTTAAAACACCTCTGCTTTTGTATAATTCTGTCCATTGTGCGGCACCAAAGCACATCTCTGACATGATGGTCCCCTTTGAGCCTCGCTGAGAAGCTCATATTTATATTTTTAAATTTAATCTTACTGTTGTCATTATAAATATGTGCTTCTATTTTGACTTCTTTTTTCGCTTTGAACGACTGCGATTGAGTAAGAAATTGCTTTTCCTTTGACACAGGAGTCTGAGGTTCAAGTACTGGGAAACAACATTTCTCAGTGTTAAATCAATTTTCCTATTTTCTATTGGATTGACAAATAACAGGTTAAAGAGCCGTTTTGTTTAGGAAATTCATAATAGGTTCAAAATAAAACGTCATCAAGGATCCCATTGCTGTAGGAAAAAAAACAACAAAAACCAAAATAATAAACAAATAAAATGGAAAAAACAGAGAAAAGGATCAATGTTCCTTTTATTTGCTTATTGTTGCATGTCTTAGATTTTTTTTTTTTTGCAAATGTATTCCCTTAGGAAAGTAAAACAAATGCATATTAAATGAGTCATAAAGGGGCTTCCTTTTTTTTACTTAATATAATAAAAGTTTTATTCCTTCCAATTCTTTTCTATTAATTAAACTCTTTTTTGCAAAATCCCTCTTTAATGGATTTAATGTGTCGTGTATTGCATGTATAAGTACAAATATGTCCATGATTAAGACTATGATCACTAGTGATGTAACGATTCAGTCAGGCCACAATTTGATTCGATTTGATTGACAGTTTTAAAGTTACAATTTTGATTTTCACAAAATGAATTTAAGGTATTTTAAGGCCAAATATGTTTTCTTTTTGCCCCTCACATCAAACTGTCAGTTTTCCTACTAGCAGAAAGGATTCAATACGAATAAACAATTATACATAATACTGAAATGATCTCAAATCCTTTCCTACTCTGTCCATATTACAATGACCAAAGCTGTTGGGCTCTGTTAGATTTGTTAGTGTGTTCTGTTTTACACTGGTGGCCCAGTAAGTGGATGAGTGTGATTGCATGAGTTTGGATGGAGGAGCGAGACAATATAAGGAGGGCCGTGTGAGCGTGAAGAGTGAGTGAACGATATATGAGCAAGTTTTTCTTTTTTTGTGCTGTATGTGGCGTGTTACGGACAACAGTAACTGTTTGAGTTAATTAAAAGCTTCACGGTTGGAACCGGTCATCTCCGCTTCTTCATTACGTCCAGCAGGATGTTACAATATTGTGCTCCATGTGACGGACCGTTCCGCACATGTGGCCGGTGTGTAAGCACCTTAAACTGGGTTGAGCATTCAGAGCAACATCAATTGTTATTATATAAAAACCATAACTAAGAAAGGTTTGGACTTTTTGATCGTCTTGAGGAATTACTGGCAGAAAACGAGACGAGCTTGAAGCCAAAGTCTGAATATTGTGAGAGCAACATGTGCTTCTCTGAGATATGACTACAAAAACCAAGTCTACACTCCAACGCTTTCAGATTAACATGCAGACAGACACTAAAGACAGGCCAGTAAGATAACCAGACAACAAGTTTACATTGTTTCTGACTGTTTTCTGCTGATGAACCTCAACAAGTGAAACTGCTGATCAGGATAATAGCCACAAAAAGACAACATTTATGTTTTTCAACTTTGTAAACATTTTTATGACACTTTCGTTTCATGTATTTATACTACAATGATGGAGTTTTCCACCAAAAGCAAAAAGAAAAATATTGTTCTATTTAGGGCTCTCAAAATATTGCGTTAATTATAATTAATGACAGAAAAATTTGTGCTTTTTTTTTTAAATAATAGGATTAATCTAATTTTAATCTATAACGCATGTGAGTTGCTTTAAAATAAAGAAGTGACCATGTGCAGATTATTGGGGTGAGGTTACAGTGAGAGATACAGCCAGGGCTGCGGTTAAAATGCATCAATGTGCCACATGTATTACATGTGGCCAACATGGATTTCTTCAGATTTTGTGCTTCTGCCTTAAATAGAAATACTTTTTTTAGTCTTTTACTTGCTAGGCTACATTCACATCGCTCTTGGCAACGCGTGTCCGACCAGCCAATGAAAAGTCGATGTAAACGCACGCATAAACCCTGCAACGTATGAGTAGCGTTCATTTCAAAGCATGGACGTCCCAACTGAAACCCGATCATGAAAGAGAAATCAATAATTCCGGTTCGTGGAATTGTATGACGCCAAACATTTTATAAACGTTCACAAGATTTGTGCTGCTGCAACATTTCAGACTAAGCTTCTTCCAACAATAGATACATTCGCAAGTATGAGGTAGCGACAGCTTAGTGTGAACACTATAGTGTAATTTCACGTTCAATAACCTGCATTTAGCACGTTCTGGAACCCACATTGCATGCCCAGTGAGTAACTTGCTTTAGGTGTTAACTGCACTTGCACATCAATTCTAACTGATTAGTTAGTTGCAGAAAGATGTGAAAATGGAGATGTACACACATACTATGGGTGGAATTTTTTTTTTTCAAAACACCCTATATATGGAAGTAGGTGCTTTTATACAACGAAGTTTGCCCATCACCAAAACAAAAAAACACAATTCGTAATTATGCTATTTCCATTAAATCATAATTTTGCAAAATGATTCAAAAACAAACAGGGAGCTGTGAACAATACTTTGATTTACAGCAGATACAATCAAGTTGTTGCATCAAAGGAGACATCGGTCTTATTCTGGCCACGTAGAGGCAAGTTATGTGGGAGCGGCCACGGATGAAGCGATTTGGGGAAATCGTAGTTGGCTATTTTACAGAGGAGCTGTGGATCTAACATTTCCCTATAACACACTCAACGTCTGATGAGCTGGGAGATGCTGTGGGCTCTCTTGTGGCGCCCACTGTTGGTCATGTGACCCATTTATTAGAAACAAAGCGTTTTCATTATTGCTTTGCGAAATACATTCATTTTGATCATATTAAAACCAACCTCCTCCAAGTCCAAAAACCATCTTTCCAATAAATATGAGTTTAATCAAAATTGGGTTTCCATTAGGCAAATTTACTATCTCAAATCTACTTTTTGCAATTATATAGTCAATGGAAATGCAGCTAATGTCACAAATTTAAATGAAAATCTCTCAAAATGAGGCTTTTCTTAGAAATTAATAGATAAAAAATATAATATTTAATTTCAGGTCAATTGTACAAAAATGAATCAAATGAAAGTTCTAATTCTTTGATTTACAATCCTAAATTTGTGATTGTTCAAAGCTGTAATTCTTTTTTTTTTGTTTATATTTTTATTTTATTAATATTAAAAAATATTAAATTAAATATTAAAATAAAATAAAAAACTGTTATTCAGAATCTAGCATAAAAAGAGCTGCACTCAACCTTTTTAAACTCAATATTTTGTCTTGCAAAGGTGTTAATATTTTACTAAAACTAATTCTCAGTATTTACATACACTATTATTGTTTTCCTTTGTATTTAGTAATAAAATAATTGAATTTGGGGTATTTGTGGCATGTTTTCACAAGAAAAACTTCATAAATGTACCTCAAAGGATCATGAGAGTGCATTTCTATAGGGCGGGGGGTTCCTCCCGGTCCGCCGCGGGTCAGGGCGTCGATAAAGCCTCGTACCACGGCACATCTGCGCGCCGTCCCAAACTCGTCGAGAGTGTACCTAAACACAGAGGAGACAGAAGGCGACTCTGAGCATCCTGGCCTCGTGTGAAAAGGCGGCAGCCGCCGCGCTGTTGTTGTGCAGGCTGAGATGTGGTCGCTCTCTAACATCAACAATGTGAGCAGATTTCCAAAAGGAGTTTGAGGCCGCTCTGATGACTTGGCAGGGAAACGCTTCGCAGCAGACTAAACAGAAGATAATGCCGAAGCGAGATTCCAAGAAAGCTGGTATCCAGCCTCAACATTCGAAGCCAGAGAGGGACCTTGGACGGCTTGTGGGCACAGAGACAGGTGCTCCTCAGAAAACAATAACACGCAAAACTTTCCCTTTCCTTTTTACATAAATATTGACCCTCCGGATCTGCAAAATAACTTTGTTTCATAAAGCAATCCATAGAAGCTGGATATTATTTGCAGTTTTTGACATAAGATGCAATCAAGATTTCATTTATTCATTTCCTGTTTTAGTGAGTGACTCAAAGGAGTTGATGGGGACAAAAAAGGTTTTATGTTTGGATAGTATGAGTCATCAAAAACCAGAACAAGATTTCAAGGCACAAAAAATAATGTGTCACTCATTACAAAACTGATTACATGGTTTACTCCCCATAGAAATCAGATGATGTCTTGTTTCTTTTCATATTTTTGTAACACAAAAAAACACTTAAATCTATATTTTAGTTTGATATTAGACTACTAGATTTTATGGCATACAATAAGTGTTGATTCATAGAACAACCGAGCTTTTAAATTAAAATAAATGTGAAGTAAATTGAGAGCTTGACCTTCAGTTTAAGAGATTGTGTTTGCTAAAATATACTGGATTAAATAGATTTGAACTAAGTGATGCACACTTAAATCTACACATCAAAAAAACAAATTATTTAAACGTTCAAAGACACAGAATATTTTTCATTCATCTGGTCTCTTGCTGGCTGCATGTTGGACACATGTTAGCAGCTTCAGGCTGTTGACTTTGTCTTTTTTATAGGCGGAAATCTTGTTTCTCTTTTCAGGAACACATCAGAGAAAATACCTCGAGGCTTCACTCTTCACCTGACAGTGTCCGAAAACCACAAACAGAGGCTACATGTCACGTGAAATGCAAGATAAGTTAGTAAAGTCACATATTTTGGAAAACTAAATGATCTGTAAGTAAAAAATGAGACGCCGTTTATAAATGTGACATCAGTTTTTTCGCCAAAAGTAAAAATACAACACGAGGAATAAGCAAAAATACATATTAGTTGAAAATATAAATTTACTGCACTTTATTGTGAGTTCAAACAATCTTAAATTCTTTACTATCAGACTTAAAGTGAAACTAGTCCTAAAATATAAGATGCACAACAAGAATGATGAAATATCTTCAATTGTGTGTAACATTATTTATTAGCCTATTCGTTTAAAAATGACAGCTGCTTTTGCACAAACATTACAAAAAATCGATTAACAACTGGAGGGAAAGAGAACTATCTGGGCAAACTTTCAACTAATTTAGTTGAATTTTACTGACTATCATTTATTGCATTTTTGGGGGGAAAAACAGCTGCAAATTCAAGCTTTTTGTCCCTCAATTATTTAAAAAATGCACATAAAATCATGGAGGGACTTTATATAAATACCGACTATAGAATTTATCTTTTTATTTATTTTAGGTTGTGTATTATGTTTTTGTTCATGTGCATATTGGCTCAAAAAAAGGTTTAAATAAGCATAGGCTTGTACCTATCACCTTTTGTAATATGTGTAGTTTCTTTTTAGATTAGGCTAACAGAGAGTTTTTTTGAAGATGGTGATTGTATTTGTTATTGTAATTTGCTTGCAACGAAAACGTTAAAATCATCTTTGTCATTGGATTGGGTCTTTATCATGTTCTTTTGGGATTTTTTTAATGACGGAGGACACATATGAAGAAAATTTAGCTTAAAATTGCATTTCTGAGTTTGTCTTTGTTCAAATCGTAGAGAATTAGGAGCAGATGAAAAAAAATATGTAGGAAAAAGATATTATTTGTGATGTAGAGTTAACAACGGCTGGTCCTAAAGCTCCTTGCTCCGCTCCATTCTGATGCATTCACTTGCAGACAAATAAATTCATGTATGTCTGAGGGGCTGTAAGCTAGCAGGAGAGTGGAAACAGACAGGTGTGGGTGGGGTTACTCCACACTTACAACTCAGAGGAGAATTTATATTAAACTCATCGCTCCGCAGAAACGATGTCCTGTTATTTTGCCTTAAAACTGCATAATTATAATTAATAGACCCCAGTGCAGTTTGATTTAATAAAGACTAGAAAATAAATCAAGCTCCACTGCAGTCAAAATGAGAACAACACGGTCTGGATTTGGGCGATGATGTAGTCTTAACACCAGCAATAATGTGTCTCTGTGTTTGAGTTTTCATTACTTGTAAAGAACAGGCCGATCCTGTAAGACCTCCATAGCTTGGGTGAGCACTGGACTGATATCGCAGGTCTCCTGAGTCAGGCCTCTGCATTCATCTGTGCAGAACAAAAAAAAAAAAAAACACCTGTTCATGCTGCTTCCTGCATTTTTTTTTTTTACAGTCAGTTAGCGTAGACACATTCAGTTTCTTAAAAATATGAAATATTGAACTTTCAAAAGGGTGCTGCTCTCTGTCCTGCAGCCCCTCCACATGCACTACATTTTCTTTTGTTATTGCATAATTGCACAGAAGAGGTTTCTGTAATCTAAACCGTTTATTTCCACTTCGATTTCAACACATGGTTATACGGTGGAAATTTTGGTTTCTCTGCCATTCTTTTGGCTCAGACAGTCAGAGAATATGAGTCATTTGGGTCTTTAAACGAGGGCTAGACACGCAATTACGCTCGCCCCACAAGAGCAACGATTTTTTTCGTCCAAATAAATTTGAAAAGCAACAAGTAAATGATCAGAAAATGAAAATGGAAGTCAAATGTGTTTTTTTGCTGTGAACCAAAAAGGCAGACGGCGAGACGTGGAGGCGCTGGGGATTGGAGCGGCGTGCGCGGCACTCACTCTGAGCCCAGCGGTAGAGCTGCTCGTATGAGGTCTCCTGTAACACGGCCATCTGCTCCATGATCTCTAACCTGGAACAGACAGAGACCGCAGTAAATACGCATGTCCACGCCCAGACCGAGCCGTGAATCCCAAACCGTTCCTCCTCACTCGTCTCTGGGAGCTCTGACTTAATTTCAAACTAAAGTAGAACACATTTGCAGTGGAAACTGTCATCAGATTTAGACTCACCCGGCAGTTTGCTGGTTTGTTCGCAGGAGGATTTTCACATCTTCATGGATTTGCTTCACACGGTTGAGAACTTTAAAGAAATCCTGCAGAATTTAGTGGAAAAAAACGTGTAAATATAAATCTTCTAAACAACTATGTCATTTATTAGTACATTTAATATTTTCCTCATTTTCTATTTGTATGCTGCAAAAACCGAATCTTGTAAAATGTAAAAGGAAAACAAAGTTTTTCAATATCAAAGCTTAAGAAATGACGTCTGAGTGACTAGAAGTTTTTTCTTAAAGTAAGAGTTCTTGCTAAGAATTTTCAAACCTCAATGTAGATTGTTTATTTAAACAAAATCTTCCAAAAGGGTAAGATTTTTGACTAATTAGTAGTTGGCTTGTTTTGCAGTGCATAGTTTACTTTAATTGTATTTTTTCTGTGTTATCCTTTTAATTTTTTGCATGAAAAAAACAAAAAAAACAAAGCTGTACATCTTTATTGTAAATGTCAAAAACAATTTTACCTAAATACTCATATTTAAACTCAATCCAGTCACGTTAAATCCTAAACCAATCACAAAAGATGTCTACTTATGATGTTTGGTAACAAAAATTAAAAGTAGGTTAAAAATTAAAGGTAGTTAAGATGAAAGTATGATGGTCTCCTAATGTAGTTTACCTTTTCCAGCCTTGCAGTTTCACATATATTTTAAATTGGTCTGATTTTGATTCTCTGTGTCTCTAATTCTGCTAATTCTTTTAAAAAGCTTCAAAATCCGTTTTTTTCTGTTTTTAAGTTAATTTTGTAGCTGCTACTGTAACCTGCCTTGTGTAATTCCTTTTGGTCTTACTGTATCATACTTATTTGGTTTTGTTTATTAATTTTCATACCATGATGTACTTATTTCTCAGGGACAGAGTACTTTAAAAGTATTGTATGCAATGAGCCAGAATTAGCCCAGCAGCTGTTTTTAATCTGTTGTCTCCAGACAGATGATAAAATAGCTTAAAACAACGCATAAAACAAAATTTAAAATACTAATAAAGATTTTAAACTAGACTCTGATTAGCTGCTGGGTGTAGATTAAAAAGTGATGATGGACAGTGATAATGTGGCCTGGATGATTTATATCACTGAACTGGCCTAAAAGCCAGCATGTATTCCAATTATTAAAAAAATAAATAAATAAAAAAATGTTTTTATACCTTATTATCCTTAATGTCGTATCTTCTGTTCAAAGCAGAATCTGTCTGCAGAGATGATCTTTGTTTTCAGTCTATAATACTTGACTTAATTTTCTAAGAGGGTTTGAACTTTGTGAGTTTAAATGAGCAAGAATGTTAATATTTGCTGGAGAAAGGTGTTTATGATAAAAAAAACATCTTAAAATGCCGACTACAGATTTAGCCTATTTCAGTGCTTTTTTTATGGAATGTAACTCAAAAGATGGACGAGCGACCTCTGTTCACACCTTAATGAAGGCCTGACACTGTGACAGGCAGTGGATTCATGATTATGATGGTTAATCATCCGACTGTTTTAGGAAATAAATGAACCCTCCATAGAAGCTTTAAACAAACAAATGCGTTTCAAAAACCCTTAAACACCCATTCCTATGATAATGAGGTTTTTGGTGTTTTTAACGTTTTATTTAACGTATATTAATAAAATTGAGCTTAAAATTGCACAAAAAAAAATGGAAAAAAAAAAGTTAGAAAAAGATTGTATTTGTGATGTATAAAATACACTATGCAGGCCACAAGGTTCTCCTTTTCAGATTTTGGGCTCATAAATGCTTCGGTTATATTAACCAGCAGTGAATAATCAAACATACATTAAGGAGAGCTCCATGGTCTCTTCCTATATGGTATCAGTGGGATTGAATGATTTCACTGACCTCTGTGACGGGTGCGTCGCGAGCATTTCGCAGGACGACCATCTCCTCGCTGGAGAGCTGGAACTTGGCGAGGAAAGCTTGAGCCACCTGAGCTCTCACCTCCAGCCTTTGACTAAAGGGAAACGGAAAATATTTATTTATGCAACAAAACTATAAAGAGTAAACCTTTTGGTGTTTGTTTTCCAGATTCTGCAAAATCTGAAGCTAACCTGTGATGTGAAGTTTTCAAAGCTTTGTATTATCAAGACCAACACAAAGTAGTTTTTTTTCTTTTATTAATTAAATTTTTTTTGTATTCCTAAATTCAGACAATTGTTTCATTATTTTTATATTTTTTTCTTTTTAAACAACTTTTATTGCTTTTCCTAACATTTTAAATCAATAATGATTTTTTATTTCAATTTTTTAACTTATTTCTTTATTTTAAAATAATCCTTTTTGACGTCTGTTTTAATAAATTGGTCTATCTTCAAACCCACTTAACGTTAGATTGTGACTTACAACTAAAGATGGATTGATATGAATGAGACGGGAGAAACTTTTGTTTCACAAAAACAAAATAGCATGTAATGCTCCAGTTTGTCCACCAGATGGGGGCCAAGCTCTGTAAAAACACTTTTTCATGCAGGAGCTCGAGAATGGCTCCCAAGAAGGAACCAGAGATAAAATATTATGCGTTGAAGAGATATATATTTAACACCTCTGGAGAAAAAAGTAACAAAAAAATAGGAACAGATTAATATGCTAATCAAGAGGTTCAAAAGGGAGACAGAGCACCCTGGACAGCAGCAGTGTTTTACTCCCATCCAAATCGTTCTTTATGGAAGCTTGGCATGATTGAGCATTAAATCACCAGGTGACTTTGTAGCAGCGGAATCACCCAGTGATCATCTGACCTTTGTTTCTCACATGGCTGTGACGCGTGCTCGGCCAGCTGAAATAAACGGCTGTAAAACTGTAGCAGGAATCCGTGATTCAGTGCTTCGCTTTACAGCTCATCAGGCCCGACACACACGGGTCCTCAAGAGGGTCAGTGTTGATATTTGTGTGTAAAATACAAAGATTACAAATCTGCTTTAATATTAATGCAAGAAAAAAATTGTTTTTTCCTCTGCCCCAGAGACACAGCAGCTGAATGAAGATTCTTCAGCTGGAAAATATTATTGTTTTGCCCATTATAAACAGTTGCAAATTTCGTCGGAATGTTAGACACTAGAATAAAACTGCACTGATGTATGGATTTGCATATCAAAAACAAAAAACATCAGCAAATATGAGAACTGAGAGAGAATGTCATTCCACTGAGAATTTACTTAGGCAAAGGTGTTCTTTTGTGACTTTTATTAACTGTCAAAACTAAAAAGACTTTTTCAAAAACATGCACATTTTAAGAATCCCGAAATAAATGATTTAAGAATCTTCATTTTTAATCTATTTTTCTTTGTGATATATTCTGATCAAGATCAAAAAAGGAAGAAAATAAAAAGGACAGCTGAGGGAAATTAAACCAAACTAAAAAAAAAAAAAAAAATTTAGATTCTGGTTAATTTAAATATTCTTCCTATGCTTTTTAATATAGAAATAAGACATGTTTAAGAAGATTAAGTCAAATAGCTCTTAAAAATGTGAAATTGTTTGAAAAAAAAACAATTTAATAAAGTTTAAATTAATCTTTGCTTCCAAAACTACATTAATTTTAAAAACTCATAAGATGACTTTCCTTTATTGTTATTGGATGAGCAATGCGGACGCAGAAAAACAACCAGTTCCTCATCTGTCCAAGTGTTTGCAGATGTAGAAAAGCATTACTGTGATGACTAAATATTTTTGGGTGAACTATTTGGTTTGTCTTTCAGAATATTTTATTTATTTGTGCTAGGTTAGTGTAGCAGACGCAGAAGTGAATGTGTTATATATTTTTAAAGTCCCACTCTGATCATCTTTTGATCTACGGTGGCATTTTTAGCCAAATAAAAAAGTGGCGTTTTTGTCTGTTCCTTATAAACAACAATAAAAAAAAATAATAAACTCTCATAAATGCAATTGCAGGCAGCATTTTGTTTATATACTGTATGTCCTGTTATCAAAAAGATGCCACGATTTTTATCAGAATAGATCTTCAAGCTTCTTTTTTTCCATTCCACTTATTCCACTTACAATTATAGTATAATTTATATTTAAAGTCTACTTGTTTGGTAGATTTCTGGCATCAAACACGTTATAAGCATGTTTAATCAACCGTAGGTGGAGCTCTTGCGGGGCAGAAAACTATGAAACAATTCATGAAGAAGTTTTAAAATATGGAAGCAACTCCAGGTGTATTCAGACCACATTAAGTTTGCTTTAAGTAAATCAGAGTTCGCTTTCTCCAGTAATCCAGAACAAATTTACAGTCTGAATACGTGGAAGTGGACCCTGGTCCGAGACCAGGAACCGCTCTCTGACCAATCTTTTGAGATGGTTTCAGTTTCCAATTGGACTGAGCTCTGGCTCACTCAGAGTTTCCCCAGTTTGAGGAGATTCTACGCTCGGATTGAAACATCTGGACCCAAATGGCCAACGTAGTCAGGAATTATGGGATGTAAACAGAGTTGCTATTTCATTTTTCTTTAATTTATGTATTTTTTTTGTTCTCTTTTCCCCTCTTTGTCCTCAGCAGTCTTACATTGCTGGGTTTTGTTATTTTAGTTTGGGGTTTGGTAGTCTTAGTTAGCAGGCTTTGTTTATTTGTTTTCTTCAGGTAGTTTTGGTTAGGCAGTCATTAGCCAGGAGCTGCTGAGTCAGACGGTTGGCATGGCTGGATCAGCAGTCTCCCGGACTTATTTTATGTTTGGCCGAGGTTCAAACTCCTTTTGTTTTTCCTTTTTTTGTTTTAACCAGCACACTTATTGTTTTTCCCTTTTGCTTTTCTGGACACGGTTTCTTTGTCCCCCTTAATTAATAAACTGTGTTCCTTTTTCTCACTGGTGTCCAGTTTCGGCTATGGTCCGATTTTTTGTTTTCCCCTTAGACCTGAGCCAGGTCTGCCCAGTGGGGGCGTAACACCTTCGTCTTGTTAGTAACAGCCCTACAGGATGCCTCAGCCGCACCAAAAAGTTAACTGAGGTTGATACTGATCTTTAAAATTGTTCAGAGAAATATAAAGTTTGAAAAAAGTGAACTATTCCGACAAGGATTGCAAAGCATAGGACTTCCAATATTCTGTCGTTGCTTGGCCCCGCCCTCTTACTTCATAGCCAATGACTAGAGGAAGAGACCTTTAGTCATTCAATTCAATAATTCAAGAGTACTTCATTAATCACACAGGGGGAAATTCTTGTTTTTCAGTACAACCCAGAAGGTTCGCTGCAGTTGCAGCCAACTGAATAGCGCCCCTTGTGGTTTTGTTTAGAAGCTTTGGTTCAAAACAGAAATGTCTGGGTAACTACAGCTTGAATGCAGGCCAAACGCAAAGTTTAGGACTCGATTCAGACCAATTTAAAGAGATTCGGTCTGGACTAACAGACTTTTCCAGTCTGAATACACCCTTTGACGTCATAAAGAACTACAATAGTTCAGGTCGAAGAGGGTTTTGCAAATGAACACCATTGACCCAACAGGACGACAATAAACTTTATTAGGGTGGAACATGAAGCTCACTGAAGGGAGGGGTTGACTTTTTTACAAGAATGGAAAACATCTGTAGTTTCATCAGCCCAGCCTGAGACTGACAGACCAGTTCATGGTTGGAAAGTGCAACAGTGAGACATGCTGCACACGGTACAGCAGAACAGAGGGATCATTTCCCACTGTGCTGTCAGGACACGACACGTTCTCCTTCAGATCGCAATCGCCGCATACCAGAGAGAGGCGGCGACGTTCTTCAATTTGACTACATGTTGGAGATTAAAGGGGGAAATTAGGTCAACAAGCACTTCAAGTTCAAGTCAGATCAAAAGGTACGAGTCGGGATGACAACAAGCCATCGTGTCTCTCCGTCTCATCACGGGAAATCATCGATGTCATAAAACTCTATGTGAGACACAGAGCACCGCCGCTCGCTTAATTACAGCTGAGCGGCGAGAGCTCCTTCGTTTTTCACCCGCACTAAAACGAGCGGAGAACAATTGTTCTTTGTAGGAGGCCAATCAGCAAACAAGGCTGAAACATGTGGGACCGTTCCGCATTAGAATCTATCAGAGGCATTTCAGAGAACGGCGTAGAAACCTGTAGTTCACAAAGCTGTTCGTTAGCCACGCGCCGACGATCAAAGGGAGCATTCAGTTACATCATAAAACACAGAGGAATAGCCCCTCTGATGCCCTGGTTGTTCTCTCTGGGGCTTTAACCCTCTCCATTTATTAACGTCTGATCCAACAGTCAAAGATTTTCACAGTAATTAAGACAAAGTTATTGAGACTTTCTGCTTTGACGTGCAGAACAATGGAGAAACTCCAACAGTAAGTGAGACGTCTCGCCTTGCACCGACTGCAAAGCAGCCCTTATGTATCATTATGGAACAACACACAACATTTATTAAGTGATCCTGATGACAGCCTCTCTGAACGGCGGCAGCTCCAAACAAAGGAAGCTCACATCTATGGGCCAGCAGGGTCTGCAAACAGCAGCTCCTCTCCTCTACCTTTGCTGCAGCAGTCACTTTCCCTTTCATTAGACATGACAAATTACGCAGTGCCGTGGGCAGATAAGCCTGGGCTAGTACAAATCAAAGAGTGGGAGCAAACTCTTAAAAATGGCCGAATTCTCCCTGTGGAGCTGCCCTCAAAAGATCGGCGCTGCAGATGTCGCATTGCTATAATAAGTGTCAACGAAACTTAAAAAAAAAAATTGGAGTGGGACTGTGGAGGCCTGAGTGACCTGAAAACGATACGACCAAAGGCCTAAAACGAAGTCTGAGTGGGCTGGAAGAGGACCGTCCTCCCTGAGACAAAATAGCTCAAGACAAGGTCAAAGCTGTGCGTGCACAAGCATGCGATCGAACTGTGGGGTCACCGTGCTTCTGCACATGAAAATGTCAAGCAAACAGACAGCAGGTCCCCCCCCCGGGAGCACCTTGCAAAGAAAAACAAGACACTGGAGCGCTCGGGAGGACACTCCTGTCAAAGCTCTGACTGCCTCAACAAGGCGCTCCGCACAAAGCACTACAATACCTCCATTCATTACCGGTGTGCGCTCGCTGGCGGCTTTTCCCCAGCAGCTGTCTGTCATTGCTCTTTTCAGTGTTACTCTTCCCGTTCCGTGTCAACTCTCTGTGAAGAGGTGCTGATGGTGCGCCGCTGGAGCGTGCACGCGGCAGCGCGTCCGCAATGTCATTTCCCGGCGCTCTACATCATTCTCGCCAACGTTTCTGAGTAACGCACAAGGTCACCGAGCGCAGAGACCACACCTGCCACAAATGCTAATGAACCCCATCGTGCCACCAACTCCCAGCGGACTGGGGGGGGTGGTTATCACTTTTACACTACAAGCAACAATCTGACCGCCAGATAGCCCGATGTTGCTGCTGGATGATGCGTAAATGTTAATAAGTCTAAAACACGAGCGCTTTTGGGGGAATAGAACAAATAAATGCAGATCAAAATGAATCAAACTGCCACAATTCACTTTCTCCACAAGTTAAACCTCTATTTTTGGGGTTTGCTTCAATTTAGGATTTAAAAATTAAAAAAAAAATCCTTGTTTTTAATTTTATTTGCTATTAAGTAAGTAACAATTTCAACTAAAGCTGAACCGACTGCTTTATTCCATAAAATATCAATTAATAAAAATGAAGATGATCTCAACATATATTTCTATATTGATTTTTAAGTGTTTTTTTTACTGTTACATATATGCAGAACTCACAGAAACTTAATGTACTTGAGTAATTTATTAAGAATAAGACGCGCAACAATCCTCATTTAAAATATATTTTTTGGTTGTTTCTGAAGAAAGTTTTCCATTATTAACAACTTATTTTCTCCATGTTTGAATTAACAACTATGAAATAATAATGCATGTTTTTACTAAAAGGTATAATTGTAACAAATAGGTCTAAATCCATCTGTGCTGATTATTTCACACATATTTAATAAAAAAAATGTTCAGGAAAATAAAAATTAAATTGCTAAATTAAATAAGACTCAATAAACATGGAGAAAAATAGTAGATAAATCATGAAAAGGAGGTTCTCTCACGCTCAGGTAGGTCTATATTGCAAATAAAAAACCCAACCAGGGCGTCGAAATCACTTGGCATTTATGAAGTGGACCCTGTCGCTCCTCTGGTGGAGTTTGACAAACTGCTGTTTATCTGGGAGACTGACTGAACAGAAAGACTGGTTGGAAATGAGAGTGGAATGAGGGTGTTTAGGCTTGGACTGATGATGATGATGCTGCTCTGCGACATTTCTGACAGGTTTTCTAAATGACATGTGGCTCTGGAATAGATGAGGATGGAGGAAATAGAGGTTGGAGATTTCTTTGTAATTTTAGCAGACAATTGAGAAAAAGGACGCCGTCGTATCTTCATGACGTTCTTTGTACTCCCTGATTTAATCTAGATTTGCAATCGGTCTGTCTCATTATGTCTGTCTCTATCACATCTTAAAGCATTTTCAACAATTCTTTGAACAAATTGAATTTAAACAGCTTTTGAAAAAAAAAAAGTCTTTAAGTGTTAATGAGTGGTCACAAAACTCTATGGCATAAAGGAACTTAACACTGGGGGGCAAAGAACATTTTAGAACATCTGTCATACCTAACGTATGTTTTTCCTGTAAGGATCCAGGGTTTATTATGATCTTTTTAAGGTTATTAACCGCAATCATTTTGGAAATTTGAAGAGAAACAAAAAATTATGAAAGCAGAAAGCTCATGTTAGCTCAAATGTACAATTACAGATAATTTAAAAATAGAAAAGTGCAAAAGTTAAATTGTGTTTGCAAAGAATTTTTTTTTCTTTTGAAAATATGATTCCATCATTCCAAACAATACTTTTGTCCTCGGAATTTTGCAGTTTGAAGCACCCTCAATAATTTAATTCACCAAAAAACACAGGTTTTCCAAAACATTTTTATATAGTTATGGTAATTACTATATATATTGCATACGTACGTGCTACATTTTAAAAAGGTTAGACATTTTTTCCTCGGATTAAGGGATTTTTTTTTAATCACTTATATAACAAATAAATATACAGTAAAGTCTTGCTATGTCTCACCTGTTAATGAGAATTTCCACATAATATATTCTAAATTTCAGTTATTTCAATTTCAATTATTTCAGTTATATTATATTCATATAACAGGTCCTCAAAAAATAGTCTTCGCACTTCAATCTTGAGCCAGATTTCTATTTTCCCCACATATTTGGTGCGTGGTGGTCTGGTGGTTGTTGTATGTGTTTTGCATGTTTCTGTGTGTAGATCTTTGATTTTCCCTTTAGTTTTAAATGTTTTATTATGTAAAGTACTTTGTGTATAAAAATAGATTTATAAATACAGTTTGCTTTTATATTTATTGAGATAAAAAGCGCATAAATACTTTTATTTCATCAGTAAACTTACTTTTCTCCTTGCAGCTTGTTTGTCTTTACAATGAGATCTTGAGTTTGTTCTTTTGCAGCCTGAGAAGATAAAGTTACTGCGTTTATAACATCGTACAATTAAAAATCTGCAGTGTGTAACAGTTATGACAAATCACAACACGTGTAATGCAAACCTTTAATCGGCTCGTCATCTCCTCACAACACGTGCTCATGGCCTGAACGTCTTCATGAACGCTTTCAAGCTCCTGTAGAAAACAGAATTAAACAGCTAAGACGCGTTTGCAGATGTAATCCGATGAAATTAGGCATTTTATGTCAAATATCTGCATTTGTGGTTGACATGCCTATTTTTAAACCAAACTTTACATCAGTTTGAGGAATAATCATTCAAATAACCCAAGAGTAGTGGCAAATTTATGTTTAGTAACTCTAACAGGTTAAATCAGAGCATCCTGTCAGCTCAACGATATTTTTGGTCACATGATTTCTGCAACCAATCGGCTCACACGCACTTTTAACATCACACTTTTGTCAAAAACACAAAAATCAGCCAATTCAGAATCGTACAACTGTCTATAAAAGCAGTCATTTTTGTGCCTGGGGTTAGAGCCAACCTTTCTTAACATCTGTTTTCTGGTTTCTTGCTTAATTTTTAACAATTTTTCTACAGAAGATACATTGTGTTTTTGGTTTAAAATTATACATTTTCTATTACTTAAAAGTACAAGTCAGAGATACAATTTTTTTTTTATCTTTATTCTATAAAGTCAAAACATCAAACTGAACATTGAATTCTAACTGTTACTCTGTATTTAGAGCATGTTTTACTGCTTTTACTTTCACCCACACTTGGATGCTTTTTAGATTCATTCAACTTCACCTTAATGCATAAAAGAAAAAACATTTGGCAACTCCACTCCTCAAAAACAAGGAATTAAATACCTGGAAGATGCAAATGATTTTTGCGTTACCTCTTTTACTTCCTTAAATATTCGTGCAAAATCCTCATTGATCGTCAGACTTCGCCTCTCTATGTCTCCACGAAGATTTCTTCTGGTTCGTAAGCTGTTTTCTGTGAAGAAGACTGACAAAGCCTTCAGAGCTTCCAGCATCTCCTGAAATACAAGAGATAAACAATCTTGGAAAAAAGGAGATAATGTAAATAAAATATTCCGTAAAAACCCTTCACATATTTTATGCTGTGTTTTGGTGGTTATTAAACTTAATCTTAGAGCCCCGTTTAATTAATAGTATGAATAATAACAATGTTAACTGGGAATATGTTGAAAGGAAACATTTCCACCAGCGGCTAGTTAGCTAGCATGCTAGAAACCAACCCGTTTAGAACGCACCTTGTCATTGTCAAGTCTCGTCTCCAGTATTTTGTTAAGCTTCCTTGATAGAGGGTTGTTAGGCTGAGAAGACACGCTTATATTTGATGACACGGTGGAACTATCTGTTTGAATTTCTGCTTGAGTATTAGCCATTTTCATACACTTCCACGTCAACCCTGGTAGGTATTTTGGTCCGTTCGAAAACTACGTCCGGCCAGAAGCACTGACACAACGTTCCGAGGCGTAGAAAGATATTCACTTACCGCAGATCAAAAATTGATTACCTGGATGTGAGCAAATAAATAATATATTCTTACACTTTTGTTATAAGAAAATAAAACTTTAGTTACAGTTACTGAGGTAAATTTGCCCATTTAACTTATTTTTCTATTTATTTTAAAAACTATTTTCTTTTTCTTTTAGTATAGGAACCGATACTCTACCTTTTAAACATTTTTGCTGTTGCATTTTCTGATACATTCGTTTTGTTGACAATATTTCATATTAATAGCTTTTTATATCGATTTTTATATTTACATTTAGTTATTCACAGCAGAAGCTTAGGTCCAAAAAGTCTTACACAGGAAAGAAGTGTATTTTTCTGCTGCTATTTCCACCACACCTACTAGCCTACTACTACTATTACTACTACTACTATTACTAGTACTACTACTACTATTGCTACCACTACTATTACTATTACTACTAGTCTTACTATTACTATTACTATTATTACTACTACTACTAAAACTACTTGGTTAATATACACTATTTTTTGTGAAATGTAGCTGTTCAGCTACAATTAAACTCTCAGCAAAAAGTACACTATAAGCTTATTTAATTCTTAGACTGTTTCATGTACTATCTGAATATTTCTTCAGACTAAATTTGAATAATTTATGTTCAAAATATGTAAATAGTGGGCCTATATAGAAAGTGAATTTCAAGTACTCTGTCTCACTTTTAGCATAGACTTAGTGTACTTGTAGCACACTTAAATAAACAATTGTTCAAATTGAAAGTATTCTCTTAAATGTAAATCTAAGCAACAAGGGAAAAAAAACTATGAAAAAAAAAAGAAAATTGAAGAACCGATTGCTTCCAAATATTTAACCTCCTGCACTGATTTAAAATTGCAACTGCAAAAAAACAAAAAAATGTAATAACAGTAAAATACATTTTGGTTTACAAAAAAGGAAATAAAGAAAACACTTGCACTGTAATTACATTGTATCAATCACCTCCCTCCCACCCCCTCCTGGGATGCTTACACCTCCAGATCCACTGCATTACACGACAGCCCTGATTACAACAAATGCAAATGCATTAAAATTTTTTGCATTGTCAGGGAATACAAGATTGCACTCAGAGCTCTCTACCACCCTACTGAGACTGCATAAGTTGATACTGGGAAAGGAATGAATTTCAATGATTAGGTTTTGCACAAATACTTATTAAAATATTCAGCCTTTTTAAAATGTATAAAGGTTTTCAGAATTATATCAAGAAAAATGAATGTGCAACAATTATTTGTTGTGGAGGTATATTGCAAATATTTAACTTCCAACCTTAATAACGTGAATATTAACTTAAAAGTAGTTGCAGCTCATCCTATAGTTTCCAAGAGCAGATGAGGTTAGTGCTAAATAGTTCTTGAAAAAATTAGAACAACAATCATGTAAAAGATTTCAATGAAGATCCCACTTTTAATACATGAAATAAACATTGTTTTAATTGAGTGCAACACGCTTCTATGGTTTGTTGTAAATATATATTTTCCTTTTTTAATGGACAAATCCAGTTCTGAAACAACAATAGGACAACTTTAACGTCTCATAAAATACAATACTGTATTTTTATTCCAATCCAAATGGATTAACATTGACAATAAATGATCTATTAATTTATTTAAAAAAGGAAGATAAAATAAAAAAATAAAAATGAATCTAAACAATACAAATATCTAATTACATAGAATAAATACACAAAATAAAAAATGCATAAATAAAAGTGCAAAAAATGCATTTGGTTAATTTTGTTAACAGATGAATAATCTAAGACTTTAATAGCTTCACTTTTTTTATTTTTAAAGGGATTTACAAAAGAAAGTCATTCCTAAAAAATAAATAAATAAATGGGGCTTAGTTCCAAAAAAACAACATTTATGAATAAAAACTGTCCCAAAATTATGAAATTGTTAAACTAAAGATTTAATATGTTTGTCTTTGTATATAAACCCAAACTGAATATCATTACACATAAATAAAGGAGTGTTGTGTTTCCATTCCATGGGATCTTTTATTTTGTAGGAATGCTCTCTTTTCTGACAGTCCGTAAACGCGTCCGCGTGGTGGCGGTGAGTGGCCCCGCCCCTGGGTGGAGCTCGGCGTGATTGATGGCCGCCTCCCAGCGGCGTCTCTTGGACGCCTCCTCCCCGCCTCCCTCCCGCGTCTCTGAGCTGGAATGTGAGCCCGGGGTCCGGACAGTGAGCAGCGGCAGCCGCGGCAGCAGCACGAGCGGAGAGCGGAGCACGCTGCGGTCCAGCTCGCCGATGAGAAGCAGCCCATTCCAGCGCAGGTCCCGCAGTCACTGTCCGGATCGTCGGTCTCTTTCCACCGGTCCTCTTGTGCAGAAAAGTTTGCTTTAGACCCCGCTGGAGTCCGCAGATGGGAACAACCTGTGTGCCAAACTCACCTTCTGCTGGAACTCTTCCAACAATGTAAGATTTTTGTTTTGTTTTTTATTTTTGTCCCTGCGTTTTTTGTAGATCATCTGCAATTCATCAATTTAAGCTAATCTTTAGTTAGTTGGTTGTTAATTAACTAACTAGTCATTAATTTTACAATCTACTAAAGTTTTATTTGGAGTTAATAATATAAACGTTTGTAATGTTGCTGCATTTGGCAAAGTGTTTTACAGTGTCTTAAAATAAACAGTTATATGTTGTTATCTTTGTTTACATTCCTGCTTTGGATTGAATGATTGGTACATGGTTGAGGCAAAGCAGGAAAATGTGGGCTTTTTTAAAATAAATAATACAATTTACATTTATTATTTTTGAAATAAAGTATCTTTAAGTGTTGTATTTATGAAATCTCAGCAAATTTCTGCCAAAATCTTATTAATTAATGTCGTTTATTATTCTGCTCCCTTTCCAGTGTTCTATTATTTGAAAATATGGCTGGTGGCGTATTAAAGTAGATGAAAATTCCTTGTTTTTCCCCTTATGTAACAGATTTTTCATGAGCTTTTCAGAACAGACGACTTTCTGTGACTGTGGCTCTTTTTTTTCTGACAGGGACCCGGAGTCCCTGAGGCGGTGAAGACTGCGAGTGTTAAATGTTCACCTCAAGCCCTCCAGCAACTGTTCATTAAACTGCTGTCCACCCAGTGACCGTGTGAGCCGCTTGCACTTGCTTCCAATGGCGTCCAGTCTGACGTGCACAGGTGTCATCTGGGCCCTGCTGTCCCTGCTGAGCGCCGCCGCCTCCTGCGTCGGCTTCTTTATGCCCTACTGGCTGCTGGGAACGCAGATGGACAAGACGGTGTCCTTTGGCACGTTCCGGCGCTGCTCCTACCCGGTGAGGGACGAGGAGAAGCAGATCACGGTGATGCTGGAGCAGTGCGGGCGCTACGCCTCCTTCAACGGCATCCCGAGCCTGCAGTGGAGGATCTGCACGGTGGTGACGGGCGTCGGGTGTGGCCTCCTCCTGCTGGTGGCGCTCACCGCCCTCATGGGCTGCTGCATCTCTGACCTCATCTCGCGTACGATTGGCCGAGTGGCCGGCGGCATCCAGTTTGTTGGAGGTGAGCACATAAGGAGGGGCTTGTACCTGAGCCCACATTCTGGCACTTTGCTAATGAATTTGTTGTAATACGCTTTTAATTACAGGCCACAAACTGTAATCTCTGTGATATAGATAATTGCACAGAGTATACGGGTTTTAATGACTGCAATTAACTCTGTAGTCAAATTAGTTTTCTTCCTAATTAGAACTACAGTAAAGCATACCGATGAGGGAACCAAAGAGGCATAAATGTGAAGCATTTTCGGACAAACGGTCCTGCTGGCTGCCCAGAGAAGCTGTGGTTTCCTCGGATCCGCTGCATAGGAAATGAAAAAGTCTCAGAGAATTATTACACTTTTCTGACCAAAAGTTTTGAAGCAATTCTCACATCTGTCTAGTTCTGCTGCATTTCTATGGTGGCCCTGAAGTGCCAATCGCACAAACAGATCATAACAACAATTAAAGCAAATAATGAAAATAAACAACATTACATTTTAGATGTCACACACCAAAAAATAACTGTAATAAAAATAAAAAAAGTTATTTCCAGAAATCTTGTTAAAAACGAAAAATCAAGTCGGTGATATATCGCGATATTTCGTTTGGCGATACTTATCGATTTAAGAAGGCTGACAATACGATATTTTAATTATTTGTGAATTTCCTTCAGCGACTTTTGCTTTCTACTTAAACCTTAATTTGTAACAACAAATTGGCAACAACATAAAGAAAGCACATTTGAAGCCCCATTTAAAGAGATCAACAGCCAAAAGTTCATTTATTGTTTGGCTACCCCTTAAAGAAAAAGTGAAAAATTGTTCTGGTACAGTGTTGGGATATATCGCGATATGTATTGTATCAGCTCTTGCTAAATGCTACAGTCACAAATACAAGTGCCGAGGCTTGATGGGGATACATTGGCAGAATCTTCAAGATTTCATGCCGCCTGATTTTTTTGAAAGTCCTTGACGTAGTCTTGAATGTAGACAGGAGACCAAAAGGGTCCGCTTTTTATATACCCTTGGCGGCCGGTGGGACATGATATGGACGGCCCAGTTTAGACATCGTCCAGTCAGAGCTGCTGCCAGCCGGCGATCCGCCTTGTGGCCGCCCAGATGTCGCCCAGATGTCGCCCAATTTTGTAATAGCCTCATCCCTGTCTGTCACTAGACTGCCACCACGTGCCTGGGCAGCTACTGACCAATGTCAAATTTAGAAATAAATTGTTGTAAAATTTTTACTTTTTCTTAAAATCTCCACGGTTGCTGAAAAACTTCCATTAGGTCGCCGTGCAGTGGCATTTTGGGATATGTGACCTTAGTCTAAGAAACCACAAACAGGAAGTTACTACGTGGCATCGCTGATTAAATTATGACATTGTTTTTTAGTATCTTAGTTTTTTCATATGTGTCTTCAATGATTTCATACTTATAACAGTGTTATGATTATCCAGTATCACTTCATGCCAAATAACTTTCGGTTGAAATGATTGAAAAACGTCATCATCCAATCAGCATCGTTCATCCATAGTAACTACTTTTTTCAGTTATTCTATAAAAGAAAAACGGAATAAACAGAAATGATATGAAACAAAGATGAAAACCATTGTTTTTTTTATTATTATTTGTTTGACTTTTTAATTGTGATATGTTTTTGCGTTTAATGATTTTGCACTTCAGGGCTACCGTACATTTCACATCAAGTATTGTTGATGAGCAAGTTCCGATGAGAGCATGTTTGAGATGATTTCCTGTTTGCTTGTTTAATTGCAGTAAATAGACTCAGTTTGCCTTGGTTTGCACTGGCTTTTTGTTTATGTGCAATGTTGGTTTTTTTCTGCACATGTGTACTCTTTGGACATGAGGTCTGGGGGAAGACTTCCATTGAACCAGCAGATTTTTCTGCCCCACTTTAAGAAGTCTTGGCGCTCCAGCCCTCTCATTAACTCCCAAAAAGAAAAAAGAAAAAAAGAAAAAAGGCTTGCTCGCACACTGTGGTGCTGCGGCTCACCACGCCGCTGTTTACAATCCCCTTCACTTCAGCTTGGATTTAAAAAGTGGGGTGACAGGGAAGCAGGTTGCAAGCAAATTTTGATGGAGCTGCCAGGTTTTTCCGGCTGGATAATTCTGCCAAAGGACCACCATGTCCTCATTTTTAAAGGGCTTAGCTTCTTAGAAACACCAGTATTTATGATGTGTATAATATGGAGTGTGATTAAGGTGAAGACCGTTGGGGTTACTCAGTTTTTATGGAGGAAAATCTCCTTTTAAACCCACATCTACAGCAAATACAGCAAGCAGCTATTTTCAGTTACAGGATTTAAAAAAAAAGAAAAATTCCTGACGGTCTTTCTTGCGATTTGTCCCCTTTGCAGTCTCATAAATCCAGACACGCTCAAATTTAGACGGTGGGAAGAAAGGAGGCGTACAATACAAGGGGATGCCGCTCAGATCTTTTCATCTCAAACGCTGGCGAGCCAAAGGGCAGAGATGTCTCAGAAGGGGCTAATTGGAGGCGACATAACTGAAAATCTCAGTGGGCTGTTGCACTGTTTTTTTTTTTTTTTTGTCTACTGTCACCTGCAAAGAGTGTGGAAATATTCCAGGCGGGTAGCGGGGGAAGTTGAGATGTTAAATTAAAACCTGATGATTGAAACAGACTCTGGATGTAGAGCGGGGGATGGGAATCCAAATTCTTCTCCTTCCCCCACGGCTTCTCCCTACCCCTACATTTAGCCCTCCAAACGGAGAAGTATGAAAAAATAGTGTCTTCAAATTTGGACGTCACTTCCCCTCGATGATGTCATCAAAAGTTGTGCTCCAAAAATTCATAACATCGGTTTTATAACTTGAAAAAGTCATGCAAAAGCAAAAACTCATTACTTAAATCTAAACTTTTAAATGTGTTTCTCCTCCGTGGGAAAACAAGGCAGATAACGCCACTAGTGGACATAGTCCTAAGTCTCTACGGCCTCCCCTTAAAAAACAATTTCGGACACCACTACCGCTCCAGATCTCCCTACAGTTGGAGGGGCAAGGAGAAGAGGTAGGGGTAAAGGAAGAATTCTCATTTGGCCTTAGTCACAACTGCCCTTAAGGGTGGATACGGGCAAACCTGGACGTGGCACACCAGAAATATCAAGATCGTAGACCGCTTGATTGTGAATCTATTGGGCAAAATGTTCTTGCACACTTTTTTTATGGGCATACTGTGGAGAAAACTTGGGTAAAGTAATAGGGGTGAGGGAAATAATAGATTATTAGATGCATTGATAACGATCCGTGCAGCGTTTGCGCATGGTCAGTAAGGAGCCAGTACTCGCACTTTACTAACGACTAGAGTGTGGCACAAGGGCACCGAATGACAACATCACTCGTTTGTTATTAGTGGGTGCAACTTGCATTATCCTCACAAATAGTTCACGATGTACTTACCACACACGACAATTGATGTCCCTTGAGGTGATCGCAAGTTAGGTTTAGAGATTTGAGGAAATATGGCAATGTGCGATATTAGCAAAAAAATGAACAGATTTGCATTGAAGTGCATTCGTTTTGTGAAAATAAAAGTCAACATAGCTTAAATTGTCCTCCAAATCAGGGGTACCCAAACTTTTGCCTTAGTGTGAACATTTTTAAAAACATAAGGTAAACATAACGTTTTCCAGATAGCCACACAAAGCCAAACTTTAAATAATGCATTTCTGTAATCTTCCCGGAAACAAAGATACTAAAGCATTTTAAGAATAAAGCCAATAAATGGTCTATCCTCTCGCGTCATAGTTCACACTGCTTAAGAGCTCCATTAGCTTGGTCAACGATGTGAAGGGATGCATCGGGTTGGTCGAATGCATAAAGGATTTTTTTTTATTATTTGTTAAATCAAGCTGCCATGAGATGGTTACGCACGTGTGTAAACATTTAAGGTAACAATTATTTTTACAATTAGCCTATAATGTTCCTACTAGACACCTAACGTCCCTACCAAATCCGAGTTCCTAATTGGTCAAAGTTGAACTGTGTTTAGCTTTTGACATCGTTTTGGAGCCTCAAAACTTTGAGTTTTTAGCTCTTTAACAGAGTTTTCATTGAAATTGTGCTTGAACACGTATTACAGAGGAAATATAGCTCCTGTCTGTGACCCTCTTGGGACCTGGGCGACCCAAGGTACGTTTCAACCCCTAAGTCATTCGTGATTTGCAGGAGTGGAGAAGGGAAGTAAACGTGATGAACAGCAGAAGTGAAGTGGCTTCGCTGTCTGATGCTTTGTGTTTTGTCTGATCCTGTTGTGTAGCACTAATGAAGAGCATCTTGCCAGGCAGGGGGAAATCTCTCTGCGGGCCGCCACAAATACAAATGCCAAATTTTCCTGTAATTCAACTCACTCCCACAGAAAAGATTAGAGCTGAAAGGACGTATCGGAGCGCTTTATCTCATTAGCTGCTGCTCCAAATTTGCACAGCGAGTATTGTTCCTGGTGTTGTTGTTTGCCTCTGTTTCCCCCACTGGTTTCTCCACCACACTTTGAGCATGATGCTGTTTGGGTTAGTGAAGCACTTTCTGGTTTTGCAGAGGCTCCACAGTTGAATGCTTCAGTCATTCACAGATTCCTGACTTGGATTTGGTTGTCAGGGATTTGCCCCCCTTAAATGGGCTTTTGGGCGCCTCAAACCGAGCTGCACCCAGCGGGAAGAAAGTTCCTGAACATTTGTTTTCATCAACTTTGATTCCGGCTTCCCATGTAACTGTTTCTACTTTGTATTTCCCTTCAGCATTTGTCCGCTGACGGGGCGCCGTATATTGCACTGACAGTTTGCTATTAGATTGCATCAGGACGGCTGACATTTTGACAGTTTTCACGATTGCCTCAGATATCAACAAGTAAATATTAGGGATAGCGCTGGGAGCCCGAGGCAAAGTCATTTTCCAATGTTTTTACAAGACGCCGCTTTCATTCTTAAATAGTTCTGACAGGCAGCGCCTCCTAAAACTGAGACACCTGATCTGCTTATGATGTGGCTCAGAAAATCTATGGGATTATCTCTAAAAAACAAGTCACACTGGTGAAGTCGGGGTTTGAGAAGCAGGCCCACATTGCAGACTTTGTGCAAAATGATTCCTGCTTAGAAGCAGAAAGTTAAGTTTAAAAGACTCCCCCAGAAACGTATAACTAGACTGCATGGTTTGGGCCATTGTTCCCTGCATTTTGTTGTTGAGATACTTTACTCTGCTGGATTTTCCTGGCTTTTGTTCTCATTGTCATCCCAACTTTCACTATCCCTCATCCTCACGTTGCTTAAAGTGCTGCAAGCTTTGCACAAAAGACCTTAAAGACAGGTTTAAAGACCCACTCTGATCATCCTTTGAGTTATTTTAAAAGCATAAAAGTGGTCTTTTAATTATGCAGTTTTAGCCTGAATCAAATGACTTGTGTCGTTTATATTCATTTTTTATTATATATATATATATATAATACAAATGTCATTTTTGACAAAGCTCCAGACCTACAGTCATGTGAAAAATGACTATACACCCTATGAAATCCTGTATAATTTCACACATATTTGGATACATACGCATTTAATATCAAATGTAATATCACTGAGGGATCCAAGTAATATAGCTTTAGCTTTTTAGCCTATTTAAAAATTTCTATAAAATGTCATTTCAAAAGAAGGGAATTTATTCTTTTTAGACGTTTCACACTTAAGACACATTTAAGGGACTGATAAATGCCACAAAAAAATGTCTTAATTATGCTGAAACATAGTTATAGGAGGCAGGAGGTCCAACTTTTGACCTTCATTAAAATCAGAATTTCTGTTCAGATTTTTTTTCTACAAATAGAATAATAGTAATGTTTTAGTTTGATTTTTAAAAATAATTTTCAAAATAAGATTGGACTTTGATATATTAACATTTTTTAAGACAGAGCTAATTTTTTAATGTGAGTGTCCTAATTTTTTCACATTTTTGATTCTGATTCATCAACTTGTAGACGACCATGTACGTTTTTGTTTTCCTCGTCTGAGCTGGACTCTGGTTCAAAACTGTAGGATTGGATTGCTCTAATATTTCTCGCCATTAATGTTAGGCTGGGGGTGTGAAGGGCTGTAAGCTAGTGGGAGAGTGCGCAAACAGATGGATGACGCGAAGTAGGGACGGGCTTATCCTCAACTCAGAGGGAAATTTCAGATAAACTTTTGTGACCCTGTAGAGACTATGTTCTAGAAAATAACAGTTTTTATTTTAGTTTTGGCTAAAATCGCCTTTAAAACAGCTCAAAAGATTATCAGAGTGATTTAAACCTTAATTTTCTTAATATATATGTTCTCCATCATGAAAAGAAGAACATTAACAATCCCCATTTTTATTGTAGTGGGTTTTTAAAAGCTGCACATCTCTGACAGTTAAGGCATTCTTTAGCTTAAATATAGAGATTCTAGTGATAGCCATGTGCTCTGAATTTACTGTGACATCTGAAAACCTCCTCTGAGACAGTCTGATTCAGTTTATGTGACTGCTTCATAGGGATTCATACTGTAGATTTGTGATATAAGCAAAAAAATCCCTAAAGCCCTGTAAAATTGGCCCTAAAATGATAGATGCTTTTATTGCATCGGACGTCAACTCCGAGCACTTTATTTCAAAATGTTCCACTGAACTAATCAGTGTTGTTTCTCTATGCAGAATAAGAAATGGGCTGTGAAATGTGTGTGGAGGAGGAGCAATCAGATAAACAATTTTTGATTTAAAAAATGCAATGTATGAAAGAAAGCAGTAGAAGATACTTCAAAACAAGTCTGAAATCCTTCAAAATATTGCTTTGACCTGCAGAGAATGTCAGCGCAGCTTAAATCATTTTAGCTGCTGATAACAATGTCAGGCAATACAGCCGCTCAAAGCTGGAGGGTGTCGGCTATATTTTATCGTTGAACTGCTGAGTCCTCCAAACCGAAGGTGAAATAACAAGACAAACTCTATGATGCACGGCGGCCCCGCGCTTGGCCCTCTTTTCTGGGAGTTTGTGAGGACTTCTTATGAACTGCTGCTGCTTCAGAGGAGCTGCAGCCTTATGAGGTGTTGTTTCCCGCAGGGATGCGAGGCGCGTTTGAAATAACCGAGTGCAGCCTCGTCTTTAAAGGAAGGTCAGCGGGGAATCTATAGAGTCTCATTTTGTCTGTCATTGTTGGGTGAAGTGAGGAGAACTGCTCGCACTTTGTGGAGGAAAATTCAATGCCATCACCGTGGGATGAGCATGAATTATTGAATAGAGGCGTTTACTGTGTAAAACATAAAATATTAGTTGAGAGTTCTGACAGTTCTTTCATGAAAGGAGATCAGAAAATGTGGGTTTTCTCGTGCGACTCCTCTCCCGCGTGAGCTTTTTCAGAGCAAAATGACAAACTCATGATTTATTCAACCCACAGTTTTTCGGTGGCCATTTAAAAGGCTTTAGTCTTTCTTATATTATTCATCTAAAGTTACACCGAGGAGTGAATAAAGTTTGTTGTGAAAGATGAAACCCACAGAATTTGTGCCACAGTTTACACAGACCTGTTGGCAGCTCTGCTTGAGCTCACACAACCTCCACTGGTGATGCAGTTGAACGGAAATAACAATTAATTGGCTGTGTTGAATTCTGGGACAGATTCACAGTTCTGGTTGATTGGCTGCGTTTGCCGTCAGCCTCTTTGTTAGCCAACTGCAGGTCAGACTGTCAGTACTTGAACAACGTGAAGCTGCTAGGATGATCTACGAAGAAAAAAAACATTGTTTTTTTTTTATTAATGATTAGTGCTGCCCCAAACAATTATTTTAATAGTCGACTAATCACCAATTATTTATTCTGATTAGTCAACTAATCGGGTCATGCACAAACTGGATGTAAAGCACACATCTTAATCATCATAAGCTTTAAACTTACTAAAACTAGATATATAGCATTACCTGTGATAAAGCTAGCTTGAATGCTGTAAGCTGCATTTGGCCGCTAAAGAAGCTTGTACTGAAAAAGCTGAAAGTGATAGCTAAAAAGGCTAAAGTTGATAGCTGAAAACGCTGAAGTTGATATCTAAAAACGCTGAAGCTAAAAGCTGAAAGCGCGGAAGCTGACAGCTAGCAAAAAATATTAGTTAAATGATAATTAACCTAAAACCCCTAAAAAAAAGCCTAAGTTAGCAAAAACAGCTAGCATGCAGCTGAAATATAAGCTAAACTCCAAATTAGAGTCAAAAGAAAAAAAATCCTTAATTAGCCAAAATAGTTAGCACGTAGCTGAAATTTTAGCTAATCTCCAAATTAGCCTAAAAAACTGAAAAAAATTGTAAATTATCCAAAATAGCTAGCATGTAGCTAAAATAGTAGCTAAACTGCAAATTAGCCCAAAAAACAAAACAAAAAATCTTAAATTAGCCAAAATAGCTGGCATGTAGCCGAAATATTAGCTAAACTCCAATTTAGCCTAAAAACTAAAAAAAACCTAAATTAGCCAAAATATCTAGCATGTAGCTGAAATATTAGCTAAACTCCAAATTAGCCTAAAAACTAAAAAAAACCTAAATTAGCCAAAATATCTAACATGTAGCTGAAATATTAGCTAAACTCCAAATTAGCCTAAAAAACTAAAAAAAAATCCTAAATTAGCCAAAATAGCGATCATGTAGCTGAAATATTAGCTAAACTCCAAATTAGCCTAAAAACTAAAAAAAATCCTAAATTAGCCAAAATAGCTAGCATGTAGCTAAAATATTAGCTAAGCCCAGAAATAGCCTGAAAACCTTAATAAATGCCAAAATAGTCGCATAATGCCATTATAACTTTCAAGTTTACTACACTCTGACTCTGTATAATATAAAGTAACGACTAATCAACTATTAAATTAGTTGTCAATTATTTTAATAGTTGATCAGTTGTTGATTAGTTGACCAATTGCAGCAGACCTATTAACGACTGATGCTAATTCAAGTTCAGCACCTTCATGGTCTCCTCCATTGTTCCAGCAGACACCCCGTCACTCTCAACATGCAGCACTGCAGAGGCCAGCTGAAATTAACTTCGGGTTGAACCTCCTCTGTGGCTCAGAGGGTGTTTCAAGGACACGAACGTGAGTGATAAATAGGAGGACATGTATATAAATTACACTCGGGCAGCCTTTATGGCATCCGTAATACTGCCAGGGGCCATTTGGCTCCAACTTGTTGCCCTGCTTCAGAGCCGTAGCAGCACAGTCTGGAGCTTTGTCCTTGTGTCAGCTTTAGGAGCTCTTGCCAGCTGGATCCGGCCCAGGCCCAGAATGTGTTCTTCCACTCCCCTTTTTTGACCAACACCACTCATTTTCGGGAGCAACAGGAAAATGAAATCCATCCCAAAAAAAGATTTATCTTTCCTTGTGGAACAGCTTTTTTAAGCTCTGTGTTTCGAGAGGTTCTTGTCAAAAATATAGCAGTTATGTTGGGTGAAGTGAGTTTAAGTCCCACTCCAACAATATTTTTTTCTATGGTAAAATTGGTCTTTTAATTAAGACATATTTTCTACACAACGTCCTCATTAGAAATTTGCCTTTTGGGTTGTTAGTGTGGAAGTTAGCCTACATTAAAATCCCAGCATGCCTTTGTTTACATACCTTCCCCTCTAGCTTACAGCAAGGATAAGCTACTATTAGTGTGCATGAAAAAAGGTGAACAATATTGGAGCTATCCAGCTGTACAGTTTTGATCCAGATGGCAGCTCAGACGAGGAAAATGAAGATGTCAATGGATCTATTTGTCTTCAAGTGGAGGATTTAGTTTCTGTGTCACAAACCTGAGCGTTTTCTAACCGTGGATTTTCATCTGCTCCTGATCCAACATGATTTGAATAAGAAAATACTCAGAAAGGAAGTTTTAATCTTAAATTATTTTAAATATATCCTCCATCATGAGGAAAATGCTACAAGAATATGTTAAAAATACTGAAAAGATGGTTTTTAATAGTTTTTAATTTTTTACAGTTTTGTTCCTGCAACTGCTGCTTTAAGATGGCTTTAAGGTGTTGAATTGGATTCAATACTCATCCCACAAGTCAGAAGTTAAACCCAATTTGTTTGGTTTGAGAAATCATTTTAACCTTTTAAAGCCTGAGACGTCACCAGGCTGTTTGACGTACCATAGCTCTTCAACCATTTTCTCAACCAACATAAATCTTATTCTGTCGTGGAGAAAAGTGCTTTTTTATTATTATTTTATATCAGCTATGCACCGATATGCAACACATTACTACTGTAAAGTTTTGCATAACAGCACAAAGCTGCGTTCTTCCACCACAGAATCCACTCCATTGATTGCGTTTATGGTTGAAGAGTTACGGTGGTTAAAGAAATGTAAACACTGGGTAGAAAATGTTGAAATTAGTTCTGGCTGCCACTAGTCAAATATTAGCTGTCACACACGTTTGACCCATCCCATGGGGGAGGGGTAAGCTACAGACACAACCGCGCTCGGGAACCATTTGGTGGTTTAAGCCCCCCAATCCAACCCCTTTATGCTGAGTTTCAAGCCAGAGGCCCTGGGTCCCGTTTTTATAGTGATTGGTATGATTCGGCCTGGATTTGAATTCAGGACCTTCCAGTCTGGTTGAAAGACAGCCTGAAAACAGACCAAATGTAAGCTTCAGGACTCGATCCGGACTAAATTAAGCAGACTCGGTCCAAACCAACGGTCTGAATACACCCTAAATCAGAGCTAATTAAATGACCCTTCTCCAGATTTTTGGGACTATCAGGCACACTTAAAATCCGCCTTATAATGTGTTGTGCTTTAAGTATGAGTTCTGGTTGTCTAAGTGCATCTCTTGATGGATTTTTGGAGCATTATGGGTAGTCAGGAGCCTTGCAGAGTGATATGAACAACTGTTTGTGAATGAGTGGCTTAAAGTTTGATGCATCTTTCACACAATGTGGCTTTTTATTCGAAGAATACGTTACTTTTTAAAATGTCATAACCAGAGAGCCTTAATGGAGGGTTAAAAAAAGCCACATGTGGCCCCAAGTTGCAGACTCCTGCATCAGGAAGTACGTCTGAACGTGCATCTCTATCCACGATCCCAAACTTATCAGTATTCCGTCCTCCACTTTGCCCTGCCAGATTTGGGAGATGATGATGAACTGCACTGTTTCATCTGTCATGTCGGAACTGCATAAAACTAATGAGATTGCATCGGCCCATATGTTTAAGCGAAGGCAGGCGGTGTGGACAAGAGCTCGGTGTAATGGTGTTCAGAACACTCTCTTGCTCTTTATTGCTCACGTTTCCGGTCTCTAATGGTTATAAAGTGGATGTCTCTTCCTTTGGGTTGATTGATCACCTAAAGTACGGACCACTCTTGCACTGTAATGCGCTCATTCAACCCAGCGGCAACTTTTTATTTTTTTTTATTTATTTCCTCGACATGCAGTTCACTCAAACCCCTGCCGACTTGTCCACAAGGGTGCTGGAAGTCAGACAGCTGTGAAAGGTAGCCTGTGTGCCAGAGGCAGTCTGTTCTCTCCTGTGTTCAAGTCTATCTTTACTCTTTCTCAGGATCAACCCTCTCTCCTCTTCTGCTGCCCTCGCTACCTTACATCACTTCAGTGTAATTTCGCTCTGTTTTTAAGGACCCAATCCAGTAAAAATCATATTTTTTAATATGTTCTTGTGTGTTTTCCCACGATGGAGGACATATATAAAGAAAATTTAGTTTAAAATTGGATTTCAGAGTATTTCTTCACTCAAAATGTTGTGAATCAGGAGCAGACAAATAAAAAAAATGCATGACATAAAAGATACTACGGAAAGCCACAAGCTCCATTCTTTGTTTCATTCAGATATATGGAGGATGGGAAGGGGGGCGGGGTTACTCCGCACCGACCGCCCATAGCTCAAAGGTGAATTTCTATTTAACTCCTGCTGCTCAGTAGAAACTATGTCAGAAAAAATCGAAAGTTTCAGATTTTGGCTAAAATTGGCATAATCATAATTATCATCAAAATTAATCTTATGGGACTTTAACTTTTATTTTTATTTTTTTCTAAACTAGAGCACTTCTGAATTCTGTACAATCTGCATGTTTCCCCTTCATTTCTCATCCTCCTCTCCTCACAGTGGTTGGGCTCACCTTTGAACGCTGCAGGCAGACAAAAAAAAAGGGCTGGACTTTGTGACCCAAAGGTTGGACTCTGGTTCAGCCTGAAAGATCGAGCAGATTAATAAAAGCCAATTGAGTCAGACAGTAATAGAGAAAAGGTCGGAAAGTCAGGCATCAGCGGGGATTTCGCTTTGTCAAACAGGAAGTCTGGGGAACCATCGGATCGGCAGAAGGGTTATTTCAGTCTAGCCCTGTGTTAAGTCATTGTTTTTGCTGGTGTGGCAGCAGGCGTGCTGCATATCAGGCTGTTTCTTTTTTGTCAATGAGAACAAAGCTGGAGCAGGAAAGTGTCTGGCATGTTTGCATTCGTGCCCGGCATTAATGCAGTTGTAAAAACAGAGGAAATGAGCTCCTGACAAATGTAGGCAAATAAATTTGGGGAATTAATAGCGTAGCGATTAAGCCATTAGTCGAATCAATGAGTTTGAATGATGCACAGAAAACAAACCAATGGTAATTTCACTGTTGCTTCACAGGAAGAAATCAAGCTCAATCAATGTGCAGAGTATTATGATAAAAGATATCATTTTAATTTATCATCTTTCAATCTATTTTCAAAGTGTTTTGAGTCAAAATAAAAATAAAATAAAAAAAACTTGTTTTCTAGGACTGTTTCTGCAGTTTCTGCTAGAAATTTGCCTCTGAGTTGTGGGCGGGACCAGTAACGTAGAGAAAAGCCCGCCCCCTTTCCACCATACATCTGTTTATCCTGCTTGTTAACAGCCCCTCATGCAATGAGATATATTGCTAGCCTGTTACCATTGTTCAAGATACGCAAAGAGCGGCACCATATTGGACATGTCAGTAAACAATGAGATACAATTTAGCAAAATGACCATAAAATGCTTAATTTTGGTCTGATTTTAAAAGGAAAACGCTCATCACAAATATAAAGCTCAAGTCAAGGTATTAACGTTTTTGTACCAAGTCCAACAGATGAACGACATTTCAAACTCTATAAATAAATACGTTATTACATAGAAACCTCAATATATACCTGATGCATGGTTGTTATTTTATTCAAATCAACACACAGGTTAAGATTTATAAAAACTGTGTTTATAAACGGGTTGGGTGGTGAGTCGACGTCGTCACAGACCACTTGCTCCGGCTTGTTATTATCAAGCTGAAATCCAAATATTTCCATACATCACATGTTGGCCCGGGACTCTTCGCTCGCCACTACTGAGGAAATCCTGGTTACTTTCTTTTCCTCCGCTTAGTAATCTTCTTGCCAGTGGGTCGTCTGGACTGATCTGTGGTCTAACACGAACGCAAATACTATGGTCATCCTCCATAAAACCAAAAACATTGGTGGTCTTTCCAGAAAATGTGGAAATAGTGCGAAGTTTAAAGCTACTATTGACTTTGAAAAGATGACAAGAGCAGCCTAAACGTTGACTATTAAGAGTAAACTCACTCAGATCTTCCTAAAATGTTTTCTAGAAGTTCTCTTTTTGTGCAATTATAACACAGCAGTAAACAGGCATCCTGACGTATCCAATATGGCGTCCAACTTTGCGAATTCAACAAGCTAGCGTGTCATTTCTAACCTATATAATTCATTTCCTTCACAACCGTAATCTAACATTACTGGGTTAACAAAACTGGCAAGCAATATTGGAGCTATCCAGCTGTACAGTTTGAGCCATATACCAGCGGGAAAATAAGGACATACGTGGATCTAGTCGTCTACAAGTGGATGCATCAGAAGGAAAAGGAGCAGGGAGCTTGTGGCTTGCCGTAGTAACTTGTACAAGTTTTTCAAACTGCATTTTTTGTCTGCTCCTGATTCACAACAATTTATGTACAGAAACACACAGAAATTTAATTTTAAGCCTAATATTCTTCCTCCATCATGAAAAAGTACAAGAACACATTAAAAACACCATTTTCATTGGAGTAGGTCTTTAAAGCTCAATATGATCCAATAAAGTTGATTTAAAGGCTCTCTAAAATCACATTTGGTGGTAGAAACTGCAAATCATTGAACCTTAACTAAAGTGGAACTTTTAATAATAATATTATTATAAACTGACATTTACAACTAACCAAAAAAAAAGCATGTTTATCTTAAAAAATACAAGAAATTGTTTTTAGACAATCAATTCATGCATTTTTTCAATTGATATAGTTTTTTTCTGATTTAAGATTAACCTATTTCATTCACTTGATTATTTTAGAATCCCTATTTAAGTGTAGTTACTTGTCTACAAAAACTGTTCACAATCATTGTTTTCTTGAACTTAAAAAGACAAAAAGATAGTTATTTACACATGTCAGGTCTTAGCCATCAACACCCTAAGGTGTGAATCACCACCCAAACAGATGCTTCCCAGATGGGAAAGGCGGGAGTCTTCTTTGTTACGGGTGATACACACAGTGTAGGATTTTATTGTTTGTGCTTGTACAACAGTGAGCAATGCTTTAGTCACATCCAGGTACTTTTTATAAAGATGAATGTGCACCGAGATGAAGGGGAAGCACAGATGCCTTCATCACTACGTGTTGGGTCTTAATTAGAGCTGAAGCGGATGATGGAGAAACCTGCATTTTATCAGTCAAGACCGACTCAGAGGCCATAATTTGGCTGAATAAATGTATAAGTATGGATTGGCTCTGGGTCCTGTGGGATCAGGTAGTTTGCTCAGTATTCATGTGGTTTTTTTACAGTCTTGCAGCCACCATGCCTTTAATACAACAGTTAATTATCCCGTTCTTCCTAGTTAGGGGTTTGTGGGGTCAATACAGCTTTTGTGCTTCATCCTGGTAGGTCAAATTGCAGGGTGGTGAGAAAATACTAAATGGGTGTTTGCAGACAGACGTACAACTAGTGAGGCTTCAGAGAACAAAGAGAAATACAAATTTGTCGATGGATTTCAAAGTAATTGGCCATATTTTGCCTCTTTTGCCTCCAACTGTCAAGGCAGTCTTTTAAAGGCAAGCTTGCTTTTTATAACAAGAGGAAATATAAACTCTTACATTGGCTGAGTCAGAGAATATTTTCATTTGTTAATGTGTCATTACTCAGGACGGCACAAAATCTTTTACTTCTACATCCTAAACAGGGGCTAAAGTCCCACTTTGATGATCTTTGGAGCCGTTTTCAAAGCAGTAGACTTTTACTTATGTTTATGCCTGGGCAGTATGGCCAAAAATAAAAGCTCAAATTTGTTACACCAATTTTTATTTCCAATTTTAATCCATTTTTTTTCTTCCTCCCTTTATTTTCTTTAAGAAAAATTAATAACATGTGTTTTTATGTTCAGCTTTTGGCAAATCTACTTTCTACTGGGCCGGATGCCCTTCCTCACACAACCCAGGGACCGGCACAGGCAGACCCAGACTTAGGACCCCCCCAAAAAATGCAAAGACACAATATATTTAACGAAAACTATTTTATTTCAACATCTAGTATGGATGATGACTTGAATGCAAAGTTCAACTAAATGCAAGCAGTAAAAATCTTTGTCAAAACAACGCGGCTAGCTTTAGCGTCTTATACATTACAATACTCCACTTAAGGTTTTAACAATCTTTAAACAGATTTGCTGTATGCAGGTTGGGGATGCGGTGCTGAAATTGGTATTGTTTGGTACCAGTTTCACATCATCAATTTTTACCGGACCGATAAGTTTCAGCCTAAACGGTATTACTTAACGGTACTGGTGTAGCAGCACGACAACAGCGCGGAAATGGCGTGCGCTAGTTTGTTTCAATGTGACTAAAGTTTTGTTTATAAAATATAAGAAATTTAAATAAAAAAGGAGGGAAAAATGAGTTAACACTGTTAAAAACAATAATCAAATAAGATTGATAGGCTGAAAGTTTAAACTTTGCCTTATTAATAATACATTTTTAATATGAAATATAAAATGAGTTAAAAACAACATTATGAATTTCTCATTTCTACCGTTATTTTCTTTGAACTGAGGAGACTATTTGATATATTCTGCATTTTGGTCCTTAATTGCACTGTTCATTTCAGTTGTTACCTTAAAGTGTTTGTTATTGTTACAAACACACGATTGATTTTATTTTAATGGTGCAAAGGATGTTAAATTAACGCATTGTGTTTTAATTTGTTCTAAAATGAAAGGTTTTCATTTACATAGTTTTTTATTTATCTTCTCCATCCTTGTTTTCACACATAGAAGTATCGATAAGATTACCAGATCGATAGTTAGTATTGTTAAGAGGAGTCGTATCCATAAAATCTTAGTGGTGGTTGTTGCTCCAAGTCTGAAGTCACAAAATCAAATCCTCTATAGATATAAAGAAATTTGTCCTTTTCTGGGAACAAGCTCCTCTTTGCTAGTTTTCCCTTTTAACGACTGCATGTACAGAGAAACAGGTGGGCTGACTTTACTCCCAACAGTGGAAGCCAAAAGAAAATCGGGAAATTCAACCCAGATTTTCCCAAAAATAATTGTACTCAACAAAAATTGAAATTTATAAATAAACTTGATTTTTTACCTAGCCCTAGGAGAGCGACAGAAGTGCATTGGAAATTAACCTCTGAGTTGTGGGCGGGACCACTGGCGAGGAGCAACCCCACCACCCTTCCTGTTCACATTGCGGAGAGTGACTCTTCCACTAGCTTACAGCCCCTCACAAGCAATATCAGAGCAATCTACAGTTTTGACCAGCTTGGATGGGGAAAACGAAAGAAACACAAATCTAGTTGTCTACAAGTGTACGCACCAGAATGAGAGCAGAGTAGGGAACTTGTGCCCCCCCAATCGTATTTTCTGTGTCATCTTTTTCAAACAGCCTTTATTCCCCCTGATTTACAACAATTTTAATAAAGAAATACTCAGAAATTCAATTATAAGCTTAATTTTCTTCATATATGTCCTCCAACATGAGAAAAAGCCACAAGAAGACGTTAAAAACACCCTTTCCATTGAGCCGGCGCTCAGTCGCTGGTCGCCACAATCTCACAGATCAGTTTACAGCTGAGGGACGGGCTCCTGAGACATTTGTCGGCACCCTGCGAGACACTGAGGACAGGTGAGGAAGTCGTAAACGGCAGCTGAGTATGGGGTCAAAGGTTGAAGGGGTCGGACTTACTGTCCTTTCACGACCTGGAGACAGTAGCCGCATGCCTGAGGGAGACATACTCTCTTCAGGTTTGAGTTGGTTCCTTCTTGTGTCTGGAGTTTCAAGAGAGTCCCTATAGATAGGTTCGCATGTGGCTGAGCTTTTAATGACCCGTCTGCTGAGACCTGGGTCTGCCTTTCCTGTCTGCCTCAAGGAATGACAGTAATTTAGAGAAGCTGCCCAAACTTCAGCTCCAGACAACTCTAATGAGCATGCATCAATATCAGTTTAGTGGTTTGAATAACAATAGAGTCAATTATCGTTTCCTTAACAAATTCGGCTCATTTACTTTACCGCCAAAAGGACAACTCCCTGAAGACTTTTTGTTTGTTTAATGATCAAATTAAAATACCCTCGATTGGGATAAAAAAAAAAAATAGGAAAGCTCATGTCCAAAAGCTCCAGTAAATAAAATCTTAGTCGTGCAGGACAATAAAAGTTAGTTTCATCATTATCAGGAAATGATATAGTTCTAAAAGTGCTGTGTGAAAATATGTCCCCGGGGAAACGAAAGAGTGCATACCTTAGTTTTTTAAAGCTGACACAAGCTTAAGTAATCACTATTTTTGTGTCCCAAGGCTGTACTCCTGCAGACTGTGGGGAGTTTGTAGTGTTTGGGGGGAAGTTAGTTTTGCTTTACTTCCCAGGCTCTCATTCCAGCTGGTCAGCAGCAGTTGGGTGGGCTTTTCCCACTGGATCTGGTTTCCACGGCAGCACGGGTTGCACCTACGTAGAAGAGGAGAGGGTCAACGTTTGGAGAGAACTCTCAGTCTAGTGATGGTTGGGGGTCAGCGGTAGAAGATAAACAAGTCAAGGCATAAGATGCTTTGGGTTTGAGAGGCGGCGGGTTGCTTTCCGCGCAGTAAGTTCAGCTCCCAGAATCTATTTTTTACTCTCCTCGGGCAGATTGTTTTACATTTAGCCGGCCTCGTATTGACTCCCCTTTGGGTGAAACGGAAAGGGAAAAAGTTTCCAGGAGACGCTTCAAGCCACGAAAAAAAAAATAAAAATAAAATAGCTGACGAACGCACACACAAAAAAAAATGGAGAGAAGTGTGAACTTAAAACGAGGTGGCGATGCAGGAACTCATTTCCAAATACATTGTAAGCATAACACAACGCTTCTGGAATGTATAAATAAGCTTCTTAGAGTGACTTGCAAGAGGCTATAAACAGGACAAATGGCTGTTCTGCCCATATTTGTCCAATCAGCAAGAGTATGTGGCCGTGTGGAGGATTCTTCTGGGACAACATGGGGAAATAACTGCACAGAATTAAAGTCCTATTTCCATCATCTTTTGATCTATTGTAAAAGCGTTCCCAGTGTTTTTTTTAATTATGATAATACTGTTTTTAGACAAAATCAGAAGCACCTGTGTCATTTTCTAGGACATTGTTTCTGCAGAGTGGCAGAAGTTAATAGAAATTCACGTCGGAGTTGCTGGCAGGACCATTGGCATGGATCAACCCGCCTGTTCTCTATAGCTGAGAGCTCTTGTTACATGTTCTCGTGGTAGCTTGCAGCCCCTCACATCACCAGCTTAACACTACCGGCACGCAATATCAGAGCTATCTAACCTAACAGAGTCCAACATGAATCTAGTACATGGATCTAGTCGTCTGCAAGTGGATGTATTAGAATGGAGCGGAGCAGGGACCGCTTGTCCCGCCCACTGGATTTTCTATGACGGTGGAGTAGAGGTTCAGTAGTTGACATCTGATTGGACAATCACAGGTTCAGTTTTCGACACTTCTGGTGATTATACATTGGCGCCATAGACAGTATATAGAGAGAACTGGAAAGTTCTATCCCCTCCTCCCTTGTTTTCCAAATAAGAAGTACCAGAAAGCCAAAATCCCATTGACTTCTACTGAAAAACAAACAGCTATTACTCAGTCATTATGTTTGTTAGAATAACCATTCTTGCTCTGATATCTCCTTTTAACATGTTCTTGATAATCCTAATTGTTTTTCGTGATATATGTTCCTTATCACAAGTTATTTAAGTATACAAAAGTATGTGGTGTCCGTAAGCCCCCACCTCGAACGTTTGAAGCGTTTTATTGACGGATTCTCCCAAACCCGCTTTCAGTGGAAGGGATGAGGTATTTTCACAAACTAACTCCTGATTTGCAAGAGTGGTTACCATAGAAATGATGACTCAGACTGACTCAGACCAATCACTACTTACTAACGTCGTCCGTACCGCGGAAAAATGGCGATTAAATTGACTTCATTTCGTTAGAACCGGAATTAAGGCGTTTTCTATTGGTGACATCACATCTTTGCTTTGTCCATCTCTTTATGTCAATAATTGGCGCCAGTGTTAGGTAGTAGAGCCACCATTAGTGTGTGAATGAGACTGACTGTAAAACGCTTTGGGCCTTCTACGGAAAGCGCTTCATCTACCATTTACAAATGCAATATTTTTACACATTTTTGTTGTATCTGCTATTGATTCACAACAATTTGAATAAAAAAATATCAAGAAAACACATTTTAAGCTCAATTTTCTGTATATATGTCCTCCATCATCAGAAAAAGGCCACAAGAATATGTTAAAAACACAGATTTTTATCGGAGTGGGTCTTTAACTGAGATTGGAAGCAATTACATAAAGTATTGAGCAGGAACAGTTGTTGCCATGAATAAACCAGTATTGGAGTCTTGCATTGACAAGTAGGGTCATATGCAGCTCAGAGTTCTCCTGTCCTCAGAAACCTTTTTTTTTTCCCGCCTCACCTGTTGTGGAGCGCGGTGAACATTAGCCAGACAATCTGCCCACTCTTCCACCTCCGCCCACACCTGCCACTTCTATGCACTTCATTACCATAAGTTGCATGTTCTCTCTTGAGTGTTGCTTTACTCCTTGTTCCTGTCCTTTCTTCGCCGTTGTCTTTTATATTTTATTTTTTGCACGTACAACAACTTTAGCAGAAAAAGAATATAAAGCCTTTTTTTTTACCAGAGGGAAGAATAGAACAAAGATCCTTTTGATCCAGCTGACTGACTTCCCTCTCTGTTCTCCTCTGAGTTTAGTTCATTGTGACTCTGCTGGTTTGGCGTCTCCGACATTATGTGCTCCCCGCCGCCACGAAGCCCCGGCTCCGATTACAACGAAATACTGCAACCAGTTATTCAGGCTCTGATTTGGATTCACAGCCAGTCTGGACTGTTTAATCACATTTTCCAGCTGTGAGGTGATGTCTCTGGTGGGAGATGGTGCGGACGCATGGAAATGATTAAATATAGGTTACTGTCAGCCTTTACGGTATAATGAAAACAACCAATCTCCACTCAATAGCTCCATGATAAAGCAAGCCTTGTCCGCCATCATTTGTCTGCTTTGTGTTGTAGCTTTTATATGAAATCGAGCCTCCCTATATTAAGTAATCTACATCCATTCAGAATAGGTTCAAATGTATGTAATTGTAGCATTGATATACACTCAACCAATACTTTATTACATTTTGATAGTGACCTTTTTGCATTCAGAACTGCCTTGATTCTTCATGGTGCAGATTCAACAAGGTACTGGAAACATTCCTTAGAGAGTTTGGTCCGTATTAACCTGAAAGAATCACACAGTTGCTGCAGATTAGTCAGCTGCACAGCCGTGTTGCCAATCTCCCGTTCCACCACATTCTAAAAGTGCTTTATTGGGTTGAGATCTGGTGTCTGTGGAGGCCATTTGAGACCAGTGAACTCATTGTCATCTGAGACGATTCCAGCTTTACGATATGTCTTATTCTGCTATCAGGAGATGGGTACACTGTTGTTATAAAGAGAGGGTAACAATACTCAGGTAGGCTGTGGCGTTGTAACTGTGCTCATTTGGTGCAAAGAGGCTCAAATTGTGATGAAAAAATATCCCAAACACCATTTGTTAACACAAACCGAGATGGATCCATGTTTTCAAGTTTTTGATGCCAAATTTTGACCCGACCATCCGAATGTCGCAGCAGAAATGGAGACTCAATCTTCTATTGTTCAGTTCCTGTGTGAGTGTTGTAGCCTCAGCTTCTTGTTCTTAGTACCCACTGTGGTCTTCTGCTGCTGTAATCCATCTGCCTCTAGGTTGTTGTGCGTTCAGAGAGCAGTTGTAACCAGTAGTTATTTGAGTTACTGTTGCATTTCTATCAGCTGGAACCAGTCTGTACATTCTCCTCTGACCTCTGGCTTCAACAAGGCATTTCTGCCCACAGAACTGCCACCCACTGAATATTTTCTCTTTTTCTGACCATTCTCTATAAACCCTAGAGCTGGTTGTGGGTGAAAATCCCAGTAGATCAACAGTTTCTGAAATACTCAGACCAGCCCGTCTGGCACCAACAACCATACCACGTTCAAAGTCACTTCAATTCCCTTTCTCCTCCATGCTGATGCTCATCTTGAACTGCAACAGATCGTCTTGACCGTGTCTACATGCCTAAATAAATTGAGTTGCTGCCATGTGATTGGCTGATTAGAAGTTTATGTTAACGAGCAGTTGCACAAGTGTGCCTAATAAAGTGGCCAGCGAGTAGGATCCAGTATTTGCATAAAATCCTTGTATCTATTAAAAATAAGTCTATAAGTCTATTGCGAAGCCCCTACTTTGGTGTTATTGTGTCATTGTACATCCAGTGCGTGGGCAAATTGCCAAGAAAGCTGGGGGCTTTTAAAGGAGACAACTTAAGACAAGGGGTGTCACCTATTAAGGTAAAGCGGAATGTAGGATTTCCAATTATAGAGCGATTATATGTAGAGTCAAGCCCTCGGGAGCTGAGCCGTACCAGTCTGCTGCCACTGATATCACTCTCATCTTCTTATCTGCTGCTCTGCCAGCCAAGACCTGATCGTTACTGAATGTGTAAGTTGCAAAAGTCCATACAGTAATACTAAAATGACAGTCTTTTTCTGCAATTCGCCCCTAGGGCTTCCTCTGCGTTCTTTGTCTCCTGTCTCTTTCCCAGAAAACAAAAGGTGTCACTTTTAAAAGGACACCATTTATAATTTTACCTTAAACTGAATTTGTTTTATTCATAAGCCACCAGTTTCACGTGATTGTTTCAGGGCAAACATGTACAAATACGATCAAATTAAGCCGATTTTCTACTCATCACTGGACTCCACTGAAGCGGTGAGAAGCTGAACAGCTCCGACAAAGGGACAGCAGGTTAGGAGTCAATGTTATTTTGCTAACATCACAGGATCTCTCTGAGAGCTGCCGGATCAGGAAGTGAAATCCTCCAAAGCCGTTCTGCTCTACGTGTTTCTGACTGACCGTGATGCGCGGCACCACCTGACATTTGGAGATAACCAAGGAAGTGTAGGCGGAGGGCCCGAGCGTGAGGTTTGAGCACTCGGCTTCACTTGTGATGGATGCCCAACAGCTCGTCATGTGCAAAAAGGGAGATAATAGAAGCGGAGAAGTCACCGGTGCTTTGGCATGCTGATAACACAGATCAAACTGTCAGTCACACAGTGAAGTGGACAAAGCAGGCTTTCTGTACTTTTTTTGATATCTATACTGGTGTCTTTTCCTCACAGCAGGCTAGAATTTTTTTTCTCAGCAAAAACTCTCCAGAGTAAGTGGGGTGTAATAAAGGAAGGTTCGTTTTGCACCAGTCATTTTATAGTTTTCGCTCAATGTCAGCCAAACAACAGCGGTACCAAGGTTATTTTGAAAGTCACCCAGTATACCGACTCCAGCTGCATGCACAAAATATCAATAAAAGCAGCCGCAGCTATTTGGCGTCCAGAGGCTCCTGCAATACCCTGCCGAGATTTGGAGAGTAAACGTCCATTATTACCTCAGCATCATGTCTCCTCGCCTTCATTGTGTCGGGAGCTCAGCAATAATTTAGCAGCTACTTTTAGGCAATTCAGCCGAGATGAGTTCGGCATTATTTAGTCGGCCAGACAAGCAGAGAAACAGCTCAGAGGCATTCACTTTGCTGCCGATTAGCATGGGAAATGTCCTCTTGGATTTGAGCGGGGTTTTATTATGGTAGGTGTGGAAAATGGCTGATTAGATGTTTTTATCTGAACTTCCTCGGCATCTTCTCTTGAGGAAGAAACTGTGTAAAAAATGTTTGCCATTTAAGTTAGATGTGAATCCACTGGAATTTCGTTAATTGTGCAGTTTGAAGAACATGTGTTCTTTTGCTGTCGTCGGAAATGTACCCGGTGTTAAAGGGTTAAGTCATCTGTAAATGTTGAATCGATCCACTCTGATAATAAAAAATGTGTTTTTGGTGTTTTTCACATGTTATTGTGACATTTTTTTTAACATGGAGGGCATGTATAAAGAAAATTAAGCTTAAGATTATATGTTTGAGGAGCTGTAAGCTAGTGGTAGTGCGTGTAAATAGCGAGTTCTCGGGATCTGTAAGGGGAAGGGGGCGGGGTTGCTCTGGGCTACAGTCCCGCCCACAATTCAGATAAACTACTGCAAAACGTCAAAGAAAATGAAAAATTTTGGCTAAAAAAACGACCACTGGAAACACTTTTAAATAGATCAAACGATGATCGGAGTGGGATTTTAACCAAAATCAATTACGTTGTTTTTCATTTTGAAGATGTTCTTCATTTTGATATGGGACTGAAGTATTAATATGACTGCCTGTTATCATGCAAAAAGGATTTAAAATCCTTGCAAAGGAAAAACTTTGAACTGAAAAAGTTAAAAGGACTTTAAGTAAAGCTGACTGCTCGTTTTATTTCTTCATTTTTTTCATAACTTTTAGGCTTTTTTGTGCATTATGCAAATTCCCCAATCCTTTACCGCTTCTGAATCATTCTCCCTGAAGAAAATGCATAGTGAGCTAATAAATATTAGCTGGTAAATGCACCGCTTTGTTCTTTGTGCTCGCAGTGAAAGACTCAGGATCAAAAGACACCAGACTTTTAGGAGCCATTGTGTCTTTTCTCTGGTGAATTGCGAAGCCTAACCTGAAATCTTGTGCGGTTTCCGACAAATCAAACACAGATAAAAGGGAGCAACGAAACCGAGGTGGGGTTCTTCAAATGTGAAAATGAAAAGTTTCCTCTCTGAAATATAGTCAGATCTTCCTCCCGGGGTTTTGGACAAACATCCTCTTTCGTCAACGAGACAACAGCTGAAAAGAAGAGCGTGCCTGTGGAGATTTAGAGGCGTTTAAAGGTTTGTTGTCTCTGAAGGCAGAGCTCTCAGACAGTCATTCTTCAAACTGCTTATTGATGGGCTCTCAGCAGGGTGTCGCTGAGTCAGGAATACACCTGTCCTGAACCGTCTGATCAAAGCCCAGATCTGTCAGCTGGAGGCCCTCCAGTGTCCCTGTGATGAGCTTTGAGTTTGCTCCCCTTCCCACATCCATCCCCCCTGGGGTGTCACCCAGGAAGCAAATGGTAGTGGCGGGAAAAGTCGATTGGGATTGGGGTTGGGGGGAAGGGGGGGTCCTGCACAGCCACCAGATCCAGGATTGTGACGGGAGCTTATGCAGAAAGTGCTGATCAGTGAAAAGAAATGTGCACGCTGTCTCAAGTCACATGCAGAATAGCTATTTAACATTTGCAGAGTGTTTCTTGCCGTTCCAGACATCTGCATTTTTCAACTGAAGCATTTTGCTCATTTCCCCCCGACATCCAGCCATTGACCTTCCCCTTTTGTCGTAAAATTCCTGCAGGTGATTGATCGCGTGTCTAGCAATTAAGTCTCCCCATCAGCACCCCGGCTGGACGTATCATCCCCGTCTCAGCTCTGTGTGATCATTAGCCCTCTTTGTTAGACCTTGAGCTTAAGAAGTAACATCTAAGCAAGGGCAGTGTGCCGTGCGCAGAGCGGGACTTGTGATTCATTGGCATGTATGCGGTCGGCTCCATGTCTTCGGGGGAAGAAGTAATAGGTGGGGGCGGTGATGAGAACGTGGTGAAAATGGGCCACTGTCACTTGAGTGGCTGTTAATGTAGGCTTTCACTGATGATAAGAAACACTGGGGAAAACGGTCTGTTGTTATTATGTACTAATGGAGTGCAGAGGGTGAAGTGGGGTATGATACGAAAAAATCCGCTTTTCCGAGGAGTGTTTGTACCTGTTCTTAAACTTTGACAGCCCCCGTATTCTTGTGTGTGACATTATCTCATATTCTTACTGTACTGCTACATTGTCTGTTCAGCTGAGAGTGATGAAACCCAACCTCATTATCTTTATCTCCACCTAACTCCTGCCTTAAATCATTTGCTCTGGCTTAAAATGTTCCCACAGTACAAACTTGGAACTTCATATTGTTCTTTTTCATTTTACCCTAAGTTGGAATTCAGACATGAAAAATTGATGGTTTCATTTTGGGTATTTTTGCTCTGGCTGGTTTGGTTTATTAGAGTTCAAGTCCTTGGATAGACATTTTTAAGGAGATAAAATTAACCTTGGTACGTCCTTATAGGCACAGTGTGAACTTTAAAACAATCAGGGTTTTAGGCTTTAGTCACACCTGCCTTTATTGGTAGATAGGGGCAAACTTGTACAGGGCATGGAAGTGGCCTGCTTGAAATCGCAAAGTCATAGACCGCTCAGCGAACACATAGAGTGAAAATGTTCATACACCTTTTTTATGGGAATGCTGCGAGTGACAGGTCATGCATGCAGCATTTGTACGAGGTCAGTAAGAAGCCAGTACTAACGACACCTTACTAACGACTAGAATATGGCGTAAGTACGTTATTAGCGAAGGTGAATATAAGCCGGAGCGGTCTGCAGCGGCGTGCCGGTAAAACAGTTGGAGGCGGAACGCCGCTCCAGCTGGAAGGAGATCAGCTGTATGGCTGGTTTTTGTTGCATAACATGACAGAAGCTGTGGTCGCGCTTATGAAAGAAAAAAATAAAAATAGACACTCAAGCTGTGAGCCGGTTCATTTGGATGTTTGCGTTGTTTTTGGTGGCGCATCGACTCTGGATCTCACTCTCTCCCCAATTCATATTTTTTTGACTTGCTGGCTGTTCCCATTAAATCATAGGTCTCCAACCTCTGGGCCGTGAACAGTAACTGGTCCAGTACCGGCACATAGAGCTCACCGATACCCTAACCTGGTTCATGCCCGGACCCAGTTCGTCGCATCCGGTACCACGTCTGGTACCGGTTCGCATCTGGTGTTGCGTCCAGTACTGCGTCCCGAGGGGTCGGAGACCCCTGATTAGCGTCTGTGGCCCAGTACCAATCGGCCCTCAGACCAGCATCGGTTCTCGGCCCAGAGGTTTGTGACCCCTGATTTAACAGCCAGTAAGTTTGGGACACTCAAAACGTCAGAATACGTCTGTATGTGACGAGGTGGGAGTGAGAATGCGTTGCAAAGGGACACCCAGACTCTTGCCCGGTCAACCCAAAAACTTGCAGTACCCAAACGGATGGCGGTGAATAAGGATTTAATTCACTTGCAAGTGAACCCTGCTACAGTTCAGTGTCAAGACAAATGCACATGGACCAAAACAGACCAAAGAAATCATTCACATTTTAGTTGGAAAGTGAGTACCAATCACAAACGTTGACCCTCTAGGTTTGTGGTAAGGGGTCTATTTAATAGAGTTATTAATCACAAAAATGAAATAGATTGCTCATACATTTTTCTCTCTATATTGCAACAAACTTTAGGAAATCTGACAGAAAACACTGAATGTAAGCACCCTCATAAATCAAACGTATCATGCCTGCAGCTTTGTTTTTATTAGCAGAAAGCTGCAGTGATTACAGGTTTCTAGACCCAAACGGAGACACCATTCTATTATTTTTGTCAAATGAAGAGCCCTTTGGTTCTTTATCACTTTATCAAAACGTCTCAATACATATTCCTACAAATAATATTACAAGGTTGAACTGTTTCTATAGAGACAAAATTGCATGACTAAGCTCAGGACAAAATCCTAGAATAGAGGATTAAGGTCGAGTGGGTCAAACCATCTCCTTTATTGACTATGAACAGAGACTGGAAGATACAGCTTGTTTGTTTTATTTCTCTGATATTTCCATCACTTAAGACACTTGTATCACCTTGTGGAAATATTACCTTTAAAAAAGAGAAGTAGCTTTTTGTGGAGCTTTTATGATTTCACTGGGACTTTGGACAAAGAGTCGAGCTCCTTTATGGCTGACAGTGAAGGAACAAGTGTATTTGTCTATTGAAAGTAAATGGAATATTTTACCATTAGTATAATTGAAATAAATTGATATGAAGTATTTTGTATTTAGGCTTACACGGTCAAATATAGTTGCTACAAACTCCTAAAGCACTCATAAATAGTTTTTACTTTGCTTAAAGCAGAAGAACATTTCTCTCTCCACTGTACAATTGGTTTCTGGCGTGTTATGTCATCTGTGATCTCGAACTAATCTACCAGCCCGATAGTGAGGTACCTACAGGGAACCTGAAGCCCCTGGGCTCAGTGCCACTACCTCATTCGTCTTCAAGACAGCTGCAGGCAGAGACCGGCCTCACGCCTGTCCTGCTGTGCTTGCATATGGGAAGAGTTGTGAGGGGATGATGAACCTTGGAGATTTCATCCAAACGCCACTGGCCTTTTTCCCCCTGTTCTATATGTTCGGGTGGAGGATGGAAAAACATGAATTCCGAAGAGTTCTACTTCTACTGCAGGGAGCCTCACTCTTTTTTATGGGCTTGGTAATGGTCAGCAAATGACATGAGACGCTTCGCCAGTGCCTCCAGTTTGTTTTAGCAGCTGCTCACACATGCATGTACATGTTTGCTGAAACTACAGTTAATATTTTAGCTAGATGCTTGTTCTGCAGACACAAGGATGGTGTCCATCGCAGTTCTGGCTCTTTATCATGCAAAGTCAACTTTTTTGCTCATGGTTGCTCATAGCCCTGGAAAATTGTGCATCTTGAGTAAGTCCTACATTTTGCTTCAATTTCATATGCTAACTATTTAATAAAAGCAGTCAGATTTTTTTAAAGATTATCTTGGTCTTTCAGTTATGATTATGCCATTTTAGCCAAAATTCCCCCAAAAAATCGGTCGGTTTTTTTTTGGGAACATAGTTTCTGCAGAGCAGCTGTCGTTCTTTAGTAATTTGGCTCTGAGTTGTTGGCACAGAGTAACCCCTCCAGATGCCGGCTCGGATGAGGAAAAGAGAGACGTACATGGATCTAGTCGTCTACGAATGGATGCAACAGATTTGTATTTTCTACATCACAAATAAGATCTTTTTCAAACTGCATTTTTTGTCTGCTCGTGATTTGCAACAGTTTGATAGATAAAAACCTAATGTTAAACTTAATTTTCTTAATATATTTCCTCTATCATCAGAAAAATGCCACACGAACATGTTAAAAACACCAAAAAATACTATTTTCATCACATTCTTAAAGTTTTTGCTGCAAAAAAATTAGTATTCAAATCTAGGCTCTTGATTAAACGGTGTAAAAGAACAATAATTAAGTCCTGCAGACGGCAGACGGTCACCCGTATGGTAAGTTGTTTATTCTGGCAAGTACTCTCAGAAAGTGCAGCAATAGCAGCAAGTATAAAGGTTGTCCCAAACCAAGCGGTTGGTGGCAGGGTCTGTTTGTGCAGCAGAAGTCAAACATAGCTTGAATCAACTTAAAAAAATGCAGTTCCAGAGTTTGCTGGTCACGTCAATTGTCTCTGCACCAGCTCTCACGGGCAAAAATGCATGAATCGGTAATGCAATGAAAGCATTTAAAGAAAGATTTAAAGTGAGCGTCAATCATGGAAAGGCAATTACATTACCAGTTGTCACTGCGTTGAGTTTCTCTCCCATTCAGGGGTGTTATAATCTCATTTAAAATGTAATTGCAGTGAAAAGAAAAGAGGATTGACTGTATATGGAAGCTTAACTGAGGAGCCCCTCCCCCCTCGCAATCAAAACAGGAAGTTCCAAGAAGCCAAAATCCCACAGACTTCCATTGAGAAATAAATAGCTATTACTCAGTCATTTTATTTGTCAGAATAACCATTCTTGCTCTGATGCCCTTAATTAACTCGCTCTTGCTAATCCTATTTTTTTTTCAGTGGTGTAAGTTATTCAAGTTACAAACTGACCAATCAGACGCCTCAATAAAAGCATGTGGTCTCACGCCTTAAAACATTTGGTTGAAAGATTTTGTGTGTTCAACTTGAACGCGGTGTGGCCTTTTAACAAGCTCACCCCTGATTGGCGAGAATGGTTGCCATAGAAATGTTCACTTAGACCCAATCACTCCTTACTTGCATCGTATGCTTCCAATTTGGCAAACTTAGTATCACGAAAATAATGAGTATGTTATTTTCTATGAGTGGTGTCACACTCTTGCTACGTACGATGGACGCTCAAGAACCCGTGTTCAGTGCATTTTTCTTAGCATATGGTGTTGCTACCCAGTACTAGTGCGTGTACCTACAGTTGGAAGAGGCTTGTTGCGAAACGTCGAAATACTGTAAATCTCGCAAATCTTTTTCTTTTACACCACTGTTCCGATTCACATAAGACTTGACTTCATAAAATTATGAATTTCTTCTTCATGATTTCTCAATACATGCTCATTCCCAAGTCATCACATATTGACGCATGGTTAAAGGACCCTCCACGTCAAAAATTGACATTTTAGGTATACCCAACTTGTCAAAAATGGGACACAAACCGTGCTGGTGCCCTAACACAGTACCGGAAGCGGTACCGGACATGCAACGGTCCCGGAACCTGGTGCGTGCGGGTTAGGGTACTGTTTTGTGTCCGGTTCCGCTAGTACTCTAACCAGGTACCAGAAACGGTATTGGATGCGCAATGGTACCCTAACGATATCCGGTTGCGTGTCCAGTACCGCTAGTGCTCTAACCCAGTACCGGAAGCGGTACTGGACGCGCAGTGGTACCCTAGCCCGCACGCGTCAGGTTCCGGGACTATTGCGCGTCCGGTTCTGTTGAGCATCCTGTACCGGGTTAGGGCATTGGGTTAGGGTACCGGTGTGATCTGCGACCCAGTAGCAGACCCGGAGGTTGGGGAGCCATGATTTAATTGGAACAGCCAGCATGGAAATTTTTGACAAGTTGAGTACACCAAAAATGTACATTTTTGACGTGGAGGGTCCTTTAACCATGCGTCAATATGTGATCAACTTCAGATTTGGTAGTAATGTGGGTGGCGTCCTTTTCAATTCAATTGGTCAAACTTGTTTAGCTTTCAACGCACATTCAACGGACATTTTGTACATAGAGCCCAAAAACGGACTTTAAAACTTTCATAGCGACCCGTAAGTGCGAGAGTTTTGAATGCAGAACCCAAAATGCAGACTTTTAATGGAAAGTGGGCCTTGCCGAGACTGGTGTAAACGTAGCGTTTTATACAGAAAACTGGACAGCTGAACTGGTTAGAGCCTGAGTCTGTTTCCTCGTGTCTTTTGATAGTGCTGCCTCTATGTCAGCATTTACAGAAGCTTTTTTAGTTGAGAATACTACCCTTTATGCAGCTTTGCATTCTGGGTAGGAAACAAACATGAAAGAAGTCAACCTTCCCTGTTGATGCCTTTGAAATGGCTTTAGCATCCTTTTTAGACTGAGGTAAACAAAGATTAGAACATTGAAGTCAGGGGTTAGGGATGATATTTAATACGCTGCCTCCTCCTTTTCCAGTTCCTCTAAACCAGGCGGGGGTTTAGAGGTTGATGGGGGAGGGACGGCGCTCCGGAGGCCGCCTGTGGAATCTTTACATTCCACCAGAGAAAGTGGGAGGCATTCTTGACCCCCGCCCCTCCACATTTCTTCAGCATCATAAACTGTGCAGCAGCAGCAGCTGGCGCGATAGAAAGACAGTGACTCCCCGCTATCGCCCCGACCATCTTCTTTAAATAAAAGCCAGTAAGCAGAAAAAGGGAAAGAGGGAGGGCTGGTGTTAATGCTTAAGAAGATGTGGCACCCATCCCTACTGCAAATCACCAGATGGGGCTGATCTAAATCAAGTTTCTGGCTGCTATAAATACAATGGCAGAACAAGCAGACACTGGGAATAATAAGCGGCAGCATATGCCGTGGTCAGCCTCTGTGGGCAGAAAGGAGTGCTGCTGCTCCGTGCTTCGCATTTCTGCTCTGAAGTCACCCATGAAGGCGCGCAGTTTAGCACGCACCACAGCAGAGGCAGCTCCGGCGGCGGGAGATGCCAATCACTCCAACGTCTGGGTTTCCGTTTAGTCAAAAAATATCCCCTGGAATCCGCCGCTCTGGGTTTTCTCACTTTAGTGAGACAGGTTTTGGTTAACAGCTGTTGTGCCCCTCCTTCCGTTTAGGTGTCATAACTTCATTGTAAATGTTTGCACTAAGCACACCAGGATTAATTAAGCCTTCAAGAGGAAGAGACGGTTACAACACGTGTAATGAAAGGTTCTGCGGGAAAACTGTTCAACTCATCGCGCCTCGTGTTCACACATTCATCACCGGCACTTTACAGCGTGTAATCTGTCGCAGATGTCAGGGGTGGAGCTGGTTCTCCATCACACCCCAATGAGCCCTGATGTCGTATGTAAAAACTCCAGAGCAGCTCACACTCTCAGATTGCATTAATTAGAAAGTTGGAGTGATGTAATTGAACTTTCTCATGCTGTAGTTTCTTCTTTTTAATTTGCAGATACATACGGTATAATCACAGGTTGCAAATGCTTCATCTGTCAGCCGTCAGTTAAGTAGGAACTGTTAATTAATTTCACACGGCTTTCCACAGATTTTAATTCTCGAGGTGTTATTTTTTTTTGGATAGACCCACTCCGATGAAAATGGTGTTTCTCGTGATGGAGGACATTTATGAGGAAAATTAAGCTTAAAGTTGCATTTCTGAGTAGTTCTTCTTTATTTAAATAGTTGTGAACAACACCGTGTCTATTTTTGATTGATTGATAGGTTTATTTCAAGCATAGACTGTGAAAAATAAAGGACAAACAGACAAATATTTACAGACACTCATTACAGAAATAATGAAATGCATTGATTAGAAAATAGAAATACAAACAAACAAAAACAAAACACGCTTATGTCACGTTTGATTCATTAAAAATCGCAATTATTAGTTAAAGTCAAGTAGAGTTTGATTTATTGATTGATTGATTGATTGATTTTTTGTTATACATGACAAAAGTTTAATTTTGAAAGTACAAAAATATAACAACATTTATGATGAGAGACTGACCAGATATACAACGGAGATAATGTACACCTACTGACGGTCATGAAACTGACTCCCCACGCAACGCAAAATTCAGGGCTGTAAGCTAATGGGAGAGGGTGTAAACAGATGGATGATTGACTGACAGTCCCACCCACAACTCAGAGGTGAATTTCAGATGAACTCCTGCCACACTGCAAAAAATATATCTTAGAAAGTTCTTTGATTTTGGCTAAAAAACATATAATCATAATTAAAAAACCACTGGCAACGCTTTAACAATAGATGATTGGAGTGGAACTTTAAATGAACATAGAGGTGAAATGCATTAGTTGAGGAAACATGCTTGTGTTCCGCTACAAAGGTGTTGTACAATAGTGCCAGCCCTGGAGTTCAGTAGACCAAAATACTGCTGCAGACTACCTTGTAATTTCTCTGTTTCGCAATAAAAGCCTTACTTTCACTGCCAAGCTGCAACTTTTCCTTTCGCATTATGGTCTGTCAGGAATCTGAACACGCTGGCTGACAGCACTCTCCTTCACTCATGGATATCATTATAGAGTCTGTCTGAACGGATGAACTCTTTTCTCGCTCAACTGATGTTACTCTTCCCTCCCGACCGAACATCCAAATTCCAAAACATCCAAGAAAGCGTATACTGGAGCTTTTGTCAACATGTCGACTCTGAGGGATATGAGCCATGCAGCGACGCTACATTTTAGCTCCACAACATGAGGCTGAGTTAATACTTTAACACAGGAAAGTAAAGCGCTCTGAGTCAGTTCATCTAAACTGCACCTCATGGTTCATTGATTGGTTTACCAGCTGTTAGAGCAACAGAGTAGCTCACAGGGGAAAAGTCTATAGAGGCTTACAGAAGGTGAGCTAAAAATTAACCTTGTGCAACCTGGAATTTTAACTAGGATATCTTTGGAAGGTTTAATTTTATATCAAGTGAGCATGTCTCTATAGCCGTCTTTCTCTAATAAGCTGTTAGCTTTAGCAGATTTTATTTTTATTCCCACTCCAAACATCTTTTGATCTATTTTTTAAGCGTTCCCAGTGGTCTTTTAAATATGATTATGCTCTTTTAAGACGTTGTTTTTAAGGACATAGTTTCTGCAGAGCGGGAGGAATTCAATAGAAATTCATTGAGTTTCACTGAGTTGTGGGTGGGACTGTTATCGTGGAGTAACCCCGCCCCTTCTCATCATCCATCGGTTTACACGCTCTAAATTCCCTTTTAGAAATTACATCACATATAATTCACAACATACCATTAAATCTAGGACTCAATTTAGCATCACCTTGAATAGAAAAAGTACAGAGGAAAACATTTTTTAATGGCTGGAATAAATTCAGGTATAAAGCGGGTCACTTTATCATGCTAAGTTTGAGGAAACATCAAGACGACTCACAGTTTATCCAAAATGGAAATCCCAATAAATCATTAAAGTGATCAAAAATATTCAAAACTTGTATCTTAAATTTTGAAATTAAAAACAGCTATTCAAAAATAGCATTTTTTAGGTATTATCAAGAAAACCTTTGATAAAATAAACTTTACTGATCCCACCATGAGTTTTGCCACAAATAATAAACCAGTTTTAATCAGTACAAGACAAGTCCAAATGGCTGTTTTACTGTTAAAGGTTGCCGACCCCGTGCTAGACAGAGTACCAGTACTTGGTACCTACTTTAGAAGAAACCTGAACAAACAAGACAGCTTCACCTGCTGATTGGTCTTCTGTCTTCATGGTGATGTGAACTGCACAAGTTCATAATTAAAGAGAATCTCATTCTCAGGTGGACCCGGTTCGCTAGTTTGATCCCTACCAGTTTTCGTCTAGAACATCCCAATGGGAGCATGTCATTAGAGACTCTTACCCTTAAATGTGTTGATAAACAACAACATCACTGGGAGTGGCGGTGCCTCCAGCACAGTGGAGACCTTGCAGCGTGCAGCAAGGTTTTTCAGAATGTAGAGACCTTGCCGCGCCGTGCCGCCTGCCTCGTTGGCCTGCCATATGGCGTTGGTGGAGGAGCCAGCGCCTGGGGAAGGATGTGCCGTATGGTAGCAGGAAATAAACATACACAGCAGAACAGCAAAAACAAGGTGGTGGAGGGACAAAGCACTCCCCATCCTGCAGTCCACAAGGCAAACATGAATACACACAGCTTGACAGAGACAAATTGAAGAGTATATGAGAATCGAAAGGGTCATAAACGGCCTTCAAATTGAATTGAAAGGTGTGGAACAGTTCACTTTCTTTTATGTAGGCTGATTCATTTCCATGCATCACTTTTCACCCGCCTCCTGTGTTTTGAAAAAAACTGTTAAAAGACATTTCCTCCCCATTGAAGCCAGCTTTAGCCATGATCTCGCCTGTGGCGCCATGAAGCGTATTCAGTGTCATTTGACATTTAGTGATGTATCCGTTCCTGTTTCAGAAGGTAGGACTATCAAGTGTTGTGGAGAGGATTGTTAGGGATATAAAGGCAGAGCGAAAAGCCAGCCAAGGAGTGCATTAGTACCAGTCAGGGAGTGTGAGAGCAGGTGATGGGGTCGCTCCTGTGTTTTGATCCACCTTTTTTTAGAGAAGCTCGAAGGATTTCGGTGCCATCTGCGCCCTCCGGGTTCCTCTAATCCCATTGTTGCTGCTCTCGGCAGTAATGGGTGCCTCAAACCTTTCCAACTCACCCCGCATCATACTCATAGATATACACTCTTTAACTACATTTTTAAAATTTAAATAAATCTATCTTTGGTGTTCTTTATATATATTTATATTTATATGCTTCATTTAAGCATTTTTTACTGCAAAAAAATCATTTTTTAACTACTTTTTATCTTTTTTTAGACGATTTTTTCCCAAAACATATAATTAAAGATGAAATTGTGTTTTTAAAATATTGTAGGAGGTCATTTAGGCATAAAATTAAGTTCAAACTTATATTTCTGAGTATTTCTGTATTGAAATCATTGAGCGGACGAAGAAATGCTGTTTATAAATTTGTGACGTACAAAATACTCTGGGTGAGCCACAAGCTCTCAGCTGCTCCGCTCTATTCTGATGCATCCACTTAAGCTAGGTGGAGAAAGTGTAAACAGAGAGCTCTCAGCAACAAGAAGGGAAAGGGGAGCGGGGTTGCTCAGAGTTGAATTTCTAAAGCCTTCCCGCACCGCAGTGGCTCTCTGTCTGCCGGCCACGCATAGTGAGCGAGCTCCGCCACCTGGCACTGTAAGCCCTGCCGCCGGGATCGGCCGAAGAGAGCTCTGTGGGCCGCCTGGTGTAGTGGGCTCAATCGCTCCAGCCCCATGGACCCTGCGACAGGCTAACATCCTGTCCAGGGTGTATCCCGCCTTTGTCCAGTCTCCAACAACTCCGCAGCCCCAGCGGGTTAAGAAAATGGATGGAAGTTCAGGAAAAAACCTTGTTTCGATCAGCCATATTGGATTTTTTTTCTACCTGCTTCTTGAGTGACTGAAAACGTCGAGTCCCTGATTGGCTAGCCAAACTTCAGATTTTTTAACTCTTGACAAGCCACGTCTGATGCCAAAATCCTGACGTGCCTCACCCAACGCTCAAAGGACCTCAGATTGGACGCCCCTGCCACTTGAATTGCTTCTGTTGTGAATGCAGCTTAATGAACTCTTACCTGCTTTTCAGAAACTATGTTCTAGAAAATTACAGGTTTTTTTTACCTTGGCCAGAAACAGCTTAATCATAATTAAAAGACTGACAGATGATTGGAGTGGGGATTTAAAATTCTTCTATTAATCACTAAAATACCAAAATTGGTGTAAAAAGGAAGAAAAATAGTGAAAAATATTGAATTTGTGGAGGGATTTTGCCTTCTAAATGTATTTCCAGAGCTACAGAAGTTCCTATACCTACTCGACTCCAATTCATAACTTTGAAGTGTTCCCTAACTCCTTAAGAAAGTGTTCTGCCGAGGTATAATTATTGACTTCTTCCTGCTTCACGAGTATGCACCTGCCAAGCCTTGCTACTGAGCGGAAATCGGCATCTTTTAAGACAGAACATTCTGCTCTCTGCTAAGAGGAAGCCTAATTCAGCTTTGGCTCCATGACAAAAGCTGTGCACAGTGCAAAACAGGATATCTTACCTTTAGTGGTCGAAGGAACCCAAAACTATGATTTATGAATAAATTCTCACATGTGAGCCGATGCCTTGGAAGCAAACTCACACCTCAAAGTCAGCATTATTCTCGCCGCTCTGTCCTTGGCGTTCGCTCTGTAGCGACTAAATTTGTGCTCTTGTCATGACAACTGAGCAACTGCCCGATGTGACATGAGGCTTTAGCAGGTTGTTCTATTTGACATTTGCCTCAGCGGCTTAGTTTTCTGTCAAGGGTGCTGCAACTGCTAGAGGATTCTTTTTTTACTTTCCCTTTCCCTCTCTCTGACTTTTCACCTCATTTTCCTGTGCTCCGGCTTCCCTGGTGTGGAAAACTCGGCTCATGCCCCGACTGTGTTTTCCTCCTCTCTCGGTGAGTCAGAAATGGTGGAGGATCAAAGCATTTCTTCCTCGTGGTGCTGTATAAGGCAGGAAGGAGCTTCAGGATATGGCTCAGACTTCTGATATGCTGCCGGAAGACTTTATCACACTTCGTTTTTTATTGCAAACATGTTGAAATTTGTTCAGGCTGAAAATCTTGAGCGACTTCTGCTGCAGAGGTGTAAATAACAAAAACGTGTAATTTGAGGTGATTTTCAGATGCGGCATATTGAAGAGCAAAATGCTGGATGGAGGACTGAGATTGACAGTCCAGCGGGGAGCAGAAAGCTTAGCCAGGATGTAGCTCTCGTGATTTATTATTGCAAAGTTCTCATGCGAGACGGCTTTTTGGGTGTTTTTTATTAAATTGGCTGAAGGGTGTGAGCGCTTCCCTGAGGAATGATTGATCACAAGGTTGCTGAGATGCAACTGAAGCTCTCCTCCCTAATGCATGAACCTGATGGAACAGCCGGAAGAGTTTGTCTACCCAACGTCCCCCCGGTTTCTCCTACTCATTTATCTCACCATCCAGTTGAGGAGGTGCCGGTGACAGTTCAGCACCGAGGGATGGAGGGTCTGCAAAATCGGATCTCAATTGCGATAGTTTAGAGATTACCAGCAGAATCTGTGTAATAAGACACACCGCCGCTCTCCTTCCTCGGTGATGAATTGTTGCTTATTGCCTTTGGGGTCTTTTACCCTGAAAGACTCCCATTTACCTGTTTTACAGTCAATTTCTGCACATCTAGACGCAGAAGCCCTTAAGTGCTGATCATCAGATTGGAGGCAGAACAAGGACAAGATGACCTTCAGGTTTGGGGGAAGGGGTTGCTGTGGTTTTTTTCAACCTCGCCTCCATCAAGAATTCTCAAGAATTCCCATGTAACCAGGCACCGGCGATTGTGTCTTAATGAATTCGCTGAATACTAATCAGGCGACCTAGGTTCAGGGGGTGGGGCAGGGCTTGACACTAGACACGGTCCTGTTTAAGGATGCAGAGGCCTGTTCTTGGCCAGCAATTACTGCAAAAACGTTTCCTCCAAAAAAGCAAATAAAACCACGTTGGATTTGTCTTAAGGATAACCGGTTTGTCTAGTTCATACCCACCTCGGATCGGACCCGTTGAGTATGGATATATTTTGCTCCTGAGACCTTGTTTATATAAATCTTTCAGCACCTCTGGCCAGAGGTTATATCCTTCACCATTAATCAACACTCACCAGACTCCTAATCTTTTATCCGAGTCCTGTTAGCCCACGGACAAACTCTTTATGGCTCAATCAATCACGCTGACTAGCTCTGAAATGTCCAGTGGTACATTCTCAACAGCACTTGGCAGGCTATTTAGTCAGTTTGGGGCTTCAATAACAGTGCTGTGGTAATCAACATTCAAGACTTGGAGGGGGTGGGAGAAGGGGGTTAGTCTTGGCTGAGAAGCATGAGTATTTCAACGCGTAGTGGGATCATCTCAGATAGTTCAGTCGGGCTGGAACGATGGATACTCGGGCTGATTTCATGAGGAGTGGTGTTAAGGACCGTGAACTGAACCTCCTCAAGCTCACGTTTCATTACAGAAAACATGTCTGTTTTTTTCCTTTTGAGAGCTTTCCCATGAAACAAAGATAATTTTGCTGTGAATCTTAATAGTTTTACCTCATAAAGCCGATTTTTACTCCATTCACTCCCAAATTTAATCCTGTGAGTGTTCATGAATACTGATGGAAGTTCCTAATGTTCATTTATAGAGCTCTGTTTCCACATAACTAATGCAATCTGGCAAGTCATTTAAGTCACTGAGAGAAAGATTACTGACTATTTGTAATATAATGTAAAAGTGGTTGTAATTTAAACTTTTTTAACCAACGGTTCTAATACATTTTCATTATTTCAAAAAATGGGTATTGAAGCTGTGCTAATATCCAAATATTTTCAATCCAGTTTGATGCAAGTGTTTGAAATGCAAAAAAAAATGATTTCACATCCTCTCAAGAGTGTTGAAAAAAACTTCTTTATAAGAGGCATCTTGTTTAAGTTTCTGCAAAGAATTTTGCTTTGTGGTCAAGCCTAAGAGAGGGGCAGTTTAAGACCAACCAGATCATCTTTTGATTTATTTTAAAAGCGTTTCCACTGGACTTTTAATTATGATTATTAGGGCTGCATCTGGTAAGAATTTGGCGATACTTAGCGCAAAATTCATGTCACAATACAATATACCAAGACGTTATCAGAGACAATATGTCACAATTTTTTAAATAGTATGAAAAAATGTAATGAAATTGACTGTCATGTCTGAAATGAAGCACGGAAATCTGTGTTCTTATATGGTTACGGTAGTTCCTTATGCGGCAGTACTGGTACTAACTTGGCACCAAGTTTCAGTACTCATTCCTGGTCAAACTGAGTTGTATGTATATCATTGAACTCTGGAACAACAGCTGCAAAGCTAATGAGTGAACATCTACCACGAGATCTTGTTGTTTTGATAGAGCTGCCTAAACAAGGTTTGGTGTGCTGCCAACTAGCGGTCCAGAGTTTGAGCGGGAAACAAAAGCAAGACGCTGACAATATGTTAGCTTATAAATGCTGATATTAATATTGTTTTGGTAGCATTTGAATGATGCAAGTATTGCCTGATCAAATATCCCGATATTCCATAGAATCGATTTTCTTCCCTAAATTCTACTGATTATGCCGTTTGTAGCCAAAATCAGAAAAGCTGTGTGGTTTTCTAGGACATAGTATCTGCAGAGCGGCAGGAGTTCATTCCAAATCCACTTTAAGTTGAGGGTAGTTGGTGCAGAGTAAGCCTGCCCCCATTTCCTGTCATCCATCTGTTTATACCATTGATATAAACAGAATTGAACAAATTAATGTTGTGAAGTCACCAATATCTTCGGGTTGCAACAAAATGAAATTCAGTCTTTTTCCACGGCACAGATATCGCATGATTTCGCCGTTTTGGGACAAGATGAAGTTCGTAAGCAGTGATTTGTCCAAGAATCTGTCAAACGTTTGAGGTGGGGCCAATGAGCACCAAATGCTCTTATTGAGGCATCTGATTGGCCAGTTTATAACTTAAATAACTTGGGCTAAAGAAAACATATCATGAAAAAAATAGGTTTAGCAAGAACATATTAAAACGAGGCACCAGAGCAAGAACGGTTATTCTAACAAATATAATGACTAAGTCATAATTTATCTTTCAATCAAGTCTATGGGATTTTGGCTTTCTGGTCATTCCTGTTTGGAATGTGATGGGATGATCAGTCCAGTTCTCTTTATGTACTGTCTATGGTTTAAACGCTTTCTGGCTAGCTTACAGCCCCTCCAAACCCCACCCTAACAGTAGCGGTGCAACAAAAATGGCGAGCAATATTAGAGCTAACCTTGCGTACAATTTGGACGAGGAAAACATGGATCAAAACATCTACAGGTGGATGCATCAGAATGGAGCTTGTTGCCTGTCTAATGTATTTTCTTCATTGCAAATATGCTCTTTTTCAAACAGCATTTTTTTCGTCTGCTCCTGATTCCTAATTTGAATAAAGGAATACTCAGAAATGCAATTTAGAGCTAATTTTCATTCTAAATGTCCTCCATCTGATTAAAAAGGCACAATTGCATGTTGAATACACCAAAAGCACAATTTTCATCAAAGTGGGTCTTTAATTTGCTGCATTCCCCTTTTTGAAAAGATTTCTGCTTCGTGATGCTGCAATTTGTGCAGCAAAGACGATCTAAAAGAGGAGAGTTAATTGTGTCTGAGTAGAAGTCTGTTTTTATCAACGATGGTAATAAAACCACTTCACCAACTTCTCTTCTTCCATCTCGGTTCCTTAAAGACGAGGGTCGTCAGTTTAATAGCAATGCACAGCTCAATTCTTAACCATCTGCTTTCTCCTTTTTGATATTTTACTTTCTGTTTACTTTAGAAACAAAGCAGGCGTCCCCTCCTGTGCAGCAGGTCAAGAGCTTCCCAGATCATGTTTGTCAAAAAGCGCAAAAAAAAAAAAAAGAAAAAAGCGTCCAACTGCAAGATAAACGTTTTCCAAATGAGTGCCTAACTGCCAAACAGATTTATCTGGCACTAGGGTTCACTTGATGGTGCTGGTGGGGGGGGTGGGGTGGGGGGGGGGTTCTGGATGAATGTCTGTCGTGCCTGTGGAACCGAGATTTGGAAATATTCCGTTTTGTCTCTGGCATTTGGTGAAGCTGTGCTGTCACTCTGCAGAGGGAGCTGTGGAAGTGGTTCTTAAATGCTTTGGGGAGCCGTTCTTTAATTTCTCATCCTCGCTCGTTTGCAAAACAAATAAAACAAAGTCGGAATGAAGGCGGACGGATCAGACTGCAGGAGGGTGGAAATTCTTAAAAGTGGTCTCCATCTTTGTGTGTAATTTTCATAGACTTTTTTTTTTTTTATCTCAGTGAAAGAGAAACCGTAGCGGGATTATTGATTTTCATTCGTCCTTTTGCCTCGACTATTAACTGTGGATCAAATGACCTACTGACTCTGAAGGCGTGAATACCTGCAGCCTGATTAAAGCCGTGTGTGAGCAGCGAGGATATAATAGAGTCATTCGGTCTGTATTGTTTAAAGCAACATAAATCTTCCACATGCCTTTTTTTCAATTAGAAAAAAGGAAACATATAAATTCCTTTAAATAATGCTAAATAAATATTTTTAATCCGCCCACTCAAAGTCTTGTGATAAAATGACAATGCACGTTTACTAAGCCTGTGATGGAATGAAAAAGCCTGTCAAAACAAGAATCAAGTCATCAAATCTACCCAGTGGGCTGAGCAACAATGCCAATTTGGGAAAAGCCCTGCGGTGCTGTGCTCCGTGTTTTTTCCAGAGGACACCGTTTAACACCAAAGTGATTTAATAAAAACAACACGCAGCTCTCCGTAGTCCCGATTCTGTGTTTTTCTGAGTCCAATCGGCTTGGAAGCCACACAGATAAGAGGGCAAAGCATAATTCACTTGATTTTAGCTCTCACCGAGGCACCATGAAGCGCACGATAACAGTAAATCATCTGAAATAGGAATGGTACACTTTTTCTTCACATCTATTTGTTTTCAATCTATGGAACCACTGAGGCAGAAATAACTTTTTATCCTCAAGTGGGCAGGATAAAGCCGATATTATTGCATGATTATAGGATCACAGTGCTAATTCAATATGGTTCGAGATGCTTTGAGCCCCCCCCTGCTCCCCCTGATCCCACTCCCTCCCTCCTGTTGCCCTATTGTGTTGCTCACAGATGACTTGACATAATAAATAATATGCACTCATTCCAGCTATCCTCTCCTCCTTAACGACTTTCAAATGTCAGACTAAAAGAAGTTGAGCGTCAGTGTAACCTTTCACTGCCGCGGCGGAGAGGATCACTTATTAAAGGTTATTTCTTCTGCATAAACTGAACACTGGCAATGTTTAATCCCAGCATGTGTGTTTGATATTGATATTACATAATTTAAAGACTCACTCCAATTAAATGGTGTTTTTAGCATGTTCTTGTGGCATTTTTCCTCATGACGGAGGATGGATATCAAGAAAATTAGGATTGAAACTGCATTTCAGAGTAAGTAAAGTAATTCAAAAATAGACTGGTGTATGAGTAGGTGTTAAATGTTTCATATAATATTATGTACAGATGTGCATGTGTGCTTGCATATAACAAATTATTAAATGTAATTTATCATATGAATTTTAAAGGGGTGGGATGAAATACATTTGTACTTCCTCCCACTTCCTTTTAAGCAAGCTTTTGGAATTGTTCATGGTAGACAATTTATGCTATTTTTTTCCTTTTGCTCTTTTTTTATTAATCTATTCAAAAAGAAACAATAAAAAAAATAAAACATTTTATGTTCGAAGTTTTCAAGGAAGGAGATTTTAGTTCAACTATAGGCCAGTTTACTGGTGTTAGTGTTTATTTTTGCTTTCTTTTTCAATTTAACATTTTAAGGTTTATTTTTACTAAATTTAGGCGCAAAAAGTACTTTTTGATTTAATTTCTGGGTTTTGGTTTCAGGGCTTGTTGCCTATTTCTGAATTATTTTACCAATATAGTTAAATAGAAGTTTAAACATATAGTTAAACAAAGTTAAAGCAAGAACCAATGCACTAAAACAAGTTTAGTGTGAAATGAAAGCAGGTTAATAAAATAAGAGGTAAAAGACTACATTTCTGCATTGTTTCATAAATATGCAGAAGAATGTTTTTATAAAGCACTTTTTACAGATAAAATCACAAATTGCTCCACAATGTGCAAGTAAAATCCAATAAAACTGATAACTAAATCTAAATTAGTAAGATACAGTAAAAATTAAAAACAACTAAAAGGCAACTTAAAGCTTATCTGAATAAAAATGTCTTTAGAAGCTTTTTAAAAGAATGAACAGAATCGAGGGTCAAAGGCAGGTCATTCCAGGGTCAAGGGACTACTGCTTTGGTCATACACTGACAAAAATGTATATGTCCATTTAAAGCTCTATAAGTTAAAGCTAAAATGTTATGTCAATTCTAAGTTTAACTGGCAGTCGATGTAAAGAGAATAAAACTGGAGTGAAATGCTCCCCTCTGGGCATAAAACAGTGTTGTAGAGATCACTAAAAGGCTTCTTGGCTCCATGCAAAAAAAGCTGCTGCATTCTCTGCATACCTTGAGGCAACTTCTGCAAACATGTAAGCGTTCCGCTTTCCTGGCACAAGGTACATGCTGGTGTCTCAATCTTGTCCCAAGAAAAGAGATTAGATGGACTGGTATTCCCTGTGCTAGAGCACCTTTTATGCTAGATCATTGAACTCTTCACCAAGGCGGTTTGTTCTTGTTGCCACATCTTAAAGTAGCCAGTCAGGGTAGGACGATGCTACCCAGGATTCCTAGCAACCTCAGCTACTATTGAAGGTATTCGTTCACTCTCATATCAATTCCTTCCACTGTCGAGATTGGAAATACATGTACCAGCAATGGCCACTATATCCTGATACAGCTAGGCTTTGAACTTCCCAACAAGACCGGACTTGTCCCTCCACTTGTTCTTTTGTTGCCCTTATGGAAGCTGCATACTTCAAAGAGCGGTAAACGGTTTTTCCAAGACTTTATAGAAGCTTTTATGTAATTGATGGAATCTTGGTCCTTCCTAGCAAGAAGTTGACCAGTATTTTTCTGGTTTAAACTATGTCCTCCCCAAGCCATGGAGGATCTATCTGCAGCCTGGGACTGACACTCGTTACTGTTAGGCGCATAGATTCTAGACTTGGCTTTACGAGCTTTTTATTATACCTTCACATTCATGGCTTGGCAAAAAAAAAAAAAAAGAAAAATCACTGATCCGGTGCGTTGAAAGATTGAAAACTAAGTTTTGATTCTACCCAATGTGAGCTTCATCGTGAAATTGTTGTAAAAACCTACAGTCTGGATCCTGATACTGTTTAAAATTTGGTGTCTCCACTAGCTCCATTAATTGAGTTGGTCCAGAATCTATACTCTTTTGTCAGATTTCTATAGTCAGACAATATAGGTTTAAAGTTTTTTTTTTAATCTCAAATAATAAGCTTAAATATTTAGCTTTCTTGGTTTTACCCTGGATAGATATACAAGCAAAACAAAGGACAATATTTGGATAAAAACACTGATGTTTCTGCAGGTTACAGCGTTTATTGAATTAATCATTTCTCGATTGTACACGATGGCAGTGAATCAGTTCTATCCATAGATAAATATAAGATAGACAAACCATGCATTTGTCTTTGGCTCATTTTCTAGTCAGGATTTCATTGACCTACTAACCCTATAGAAAACGGGAAGGGTAAAAAGGTCGGGACACTCCCAGAAAGGACCTAATGATTGATGATCACATGTCAATCAAAAGTCCACACCCACAATTAATGCTAATACGATGGGATTTATATACATTCAGCTGTAAACAGTTGTTTTAAACACCAGAATGATTGCAGAAAATAAAGTGTTGGACCCTCAGGGAAGGTGTTTGTTGGGAAGCTGGGCTGTACTTTATATTGGAGTGATTGCGGATTGCATTTCCCTGTTTTTTTCGGTTGAGAAACTCAGATTCAGATTCTTCATTTGTCATTCATGCACAGCAGTAGAGATGCAACACCGACCAAGATTACATTGCTATAGATATCTAGATATCACAGTAAATAAACGGAGCACACAGGCAGGTCAAAAACTGGCCAATAAGGCAGACGCAATTTAAATAGGAACTATAAATACGACTGTACAAGAGATTTTGTGCAAAATGAGATTTTTCTATGTGCAAGGTAAAAGGAAAACAGAGATAGACATTGGGGGATGGTAATCGAATAGCTAGAACATTTTAAATGGGTGTGGGGGAGGGGCTGCAGAGTTTCATTAAGGTTCCTTTTAATAATATTAAATTCACAGTTCTTTTAGCTGATGTGCAAATGCTTGAAGATGCTTGTATTAAAGATTTCATCTTTATCAATAATCATACTAATATTGAATTGGGGGTAAGTGAGGGCGGAAACTTTTAGCCTGCCACCCCTTGCCCCCCTTAGCTCCGCCCCTGGTGGCTGAAAATGGGTTTATATATTAATTTAACTGAATTTGAAGTAGCGAATTAACTTATACTTAAGCTAGACCAGAGAAATATTCTATAGTTTTACTGAAATGTACATCAAATATTCTCTACGCTCAGTTTGGTCGGAGCACAAATCTTCTTCCAGTTTAACGGTTTATCAGTTCTTGGTAAGCTAATTAGAAAAAATGCTAACGACCTCTAATGGGAGTAATGGAGTAAAAACAATGTGTCTCAGTAAACCGATTCCCTTCATGCACGTCTAGCTCAGCAGTGTAAAGAAGCTTCCACACTTTAAAAGTGAACTGTTGCTCTTTGTGGATAAAAATGTATTTTTTTCTTCAGTTTTTGTAGTTACTTATTCTCCATGGTTGGGTCTACTTTAACTGCCTTTTCAAAAGGCTGGAGTATGGGGCCTCACGTCCCGCCGAGTCCCTCTCTTGCAGACTGGTTTTTAATCTACACCCCCACAAAGAAATCCAGGGAATGAGAGTGACCTGTTGGTTTAGGGACTGCAGGGATTTTTCGGGGAGGCCTGCTCATACTCAGTCCAGCCCAGTCCCCGAGGGTGAAAAGCCAGGCGTGGTGTGCGTCCTTACAGAAGGCGTGAAAGCATTGAGGTGGGACTTTAAACACAGGCTGTGGAGTACTTTGTCCACTTGGCAGTGGGAGTCAGTTTCTGCTCCATCCCCGAAGCGTTGGCTTTGTCTTTTGAAAGGAGGCTCTTTGTGTTTGTGCTGTGAAGCTGCTCACATGATGAGCCTCGGTACTGTCAGGGAGGCATGCTGATGTCTGGCAGCGCTGTGTGGAGGACACTAAAACATTCATTGCATATTTGGATGCCATAAAACATGAGTATTACGCCAAACATTCCCAGTCCTTTGATATCCCCCAGAAGGCCTTGGCTTTTACATGCTTACAGTTCATTATAAGGAGTAATTAAGGGGAGGCATGCCCTGCTTTAAGGTAAATGCAGGCTTTTGGACACGTGGCGTGTTGCATACTTCTTCTCTATCAGGCGTTGTCAGTGGGAGGAGGGCGCAGCTCACATCTGACATGACCCAGTTAGTTAAGAGCCACACTTTTAGGACCCCATAAAGTACCCTGAGGAGGAGTTTTAGATCTTTTGTCTTCGCTCTTCTCATCTAACATTTCTTTACTGCTGATGGGAAAAAATATGAAATTATCTCTAAATGAAATATGCCTTCTTATATCATGTTGGTGCATGTAAAATGTTCACTTAATTCGACTTTTAAAAGAATAAAGTATTTCTCCTGATACATTGAGTTCTTTGCCAGCAGCTCTAACTTTTACTATTAATAATAAAGTATTGCTAGATATTTAAAGGAATGGATAGCTGCTGTTGAGGTAGAAAAGCAGCAAAAAAGATTTCTGCGAGTGGAAAACCTTGATACAAAGAGAGACTGAAACCACTCATTTCACTGTTTACATGCTTTGGATTCCTGCACTATCTGATCTCATGGGCGCTTTGATTTACACAGTAAGTGATGCCGAAGTCTGTCACACTCTGTTATGAATCTATTGCACAGATTTAGTCTTTTTTTTCCTTCCCTTTGTGAGTATGGTTTATCCCTGAAAAAGAAAGAGAAGCCTTCATGTGAAAAGCTCGTCCTATCTGAAGAACACTCTCTACTGAAAGTCTTTTGCAGCGCATTTAGCAGAGCCCTTTTCTTGCTTATGCAATTTGCACTCATGAGTCGCGGACCTAAAGCTGTTTTGACCAGTGTTTAATGAAGCAGAAGTTCATTTTGCTCAGTGTAATTGGTGTGTTTATTAATTGCTGGTTTTACTTGGAAACTGCGTGACAAATGAATGGTGTGATTAGATAAGACCAGCTCGTAACCGAGTGCCTGTAGCAAAAGCCCCACACAGATCAATGAAACACAAACTGCCGGTTGCTGGCGGCGCCGCCAATGACTGATTGGAGAACATGGAAAGAAATTAAACTGTGTTACAAGAAAGCAGCAAGGAAGCAGGAGATTTTCTGTCTTTCTTTGGTTTGTTTTTATGTATTTAAACGTGAGAACAGTATTATTGACAGCAGCTTTTCTAACAATTTACTAAAGTGTTTTGTTTTTAAGCTGATAAATTGAATCGATTCTCACCTGAGAAAATGCAAATTCACAAATTGATTTTCTCTTAAGGTCATTTGAGTATTTTTTCAGACAAAAAAAAAACATATTCTGCAAGTTTTTGATGTACGAATTCAAAATTCTATGAAAAACTAATCATCCTGTGATCAATTTAAAGTGTTCCCAGTCATCTTATAATAACAATGATGCAGTTTTTAGCCAAAATCAAAAAAATCTGTCATTTTCTAGAACGTAGTTTTATTAGAAATGATCCCTTTGACTTGTGGGCAGGACTGCTGGCATGGAGCAACCCCAACTCCCCTTCCCGTCACCCATAACAGAGAGCTCTCTACTTGCTCTCCCACTAACTTACAACCCCCAACCTAACATAACTGCTGCCACAAAAATAGCAAGCTAGATGCCATCTTAGACAAGGAAAACAAAGACGTCATCTAAAGTAGCTAACAAGCTAACAAAAACCAAACAATACATCATATTTGGAAAGTTTCTTCAGGGAAAGGAAACCGAAGAAGAGTCTTCAATTTCAAAGAACAATTAAGCCGCTTTTTACAGGAAAAACTGGGAGTTTTCCTCGACATACAGAATTATTGAGACAGTTGTTGTCTTGTAGAAGAAGTCGACAAACTGTTGTTTCATACACGCAGATAAAGTTGGAGACACAGTGGATTCACATTTAGATTATGCTTAGAAAATACCAGTTTTACGACGGTTGTCTTTTATTTTGCTTTATTTATCCATCATCTTAAAAGTCATACATAGCTGAAGCTAGCTTGCGGTTGTTAGCCTCCACTTTGACGGATCTTAATCATAAAGTTCAAACCAGCCACAAACATTTTACGTGGAATAAAGATTTAATCAAATAAAGTTGCTGATTTGTGGAAACTTGAAAAAGGGACATTTGAGAATTTTCCTACATTAAGGCTGAATTAGGTAGACATCCGTTCAGAAACTTTAGCACAAAAAATGTTCCTGTGTGTTGAAAAAACTACCCAATAAATGAGGATTTATGTAAAGACAAAATATGATCAATCTTTTTGCCCTGATAGATAATTGGACCCTGGATTGAGAGTTAAAATGACAAAAATAGTGTAATGTTTCCTTCATGAAATTTTTCCAATCAGAAATGACTTCTTCAGAAATGTCTTCATCATCTGTATAAAAAATATGCTATTTTTATTTTGTAAATAGATTTTTAGAAACCACAATCTTAAAAATGCCAACTTCTGTCCGGTTCAGACCGGTCCCTGAAAATATTCTCTAATTTAAACCAAAAAAAGGTTGGAGACCACTGCTCTACATAACAAATACGCTTATTTCCAAACTGCATTTTTTTAATCTACTTCTGATTCACACGGATTTGAATAAGGAAATACTTAGAAATGCAATTTTGAGCTAAATTTTCTACATCTTACAAAAAAAGCCTCAAAAACATGTAAAAAAAAACATCAAGAACAGTTTTTTCCTCATTTTGGTCACTAATAAAAATTCCACCCTTGCTCAGTTTATATCAAATGTTTTAACAGCTTTTCTGTATCATTGTTTTAATAATGGAAGTTGAACAAATGAAAAATGTGCTGAATTGTAAATCAAATCTGGTTGTGAAGTTGTCCATCAAACATCTTCATTTTTTTAAGCATTGAAGCCCAGCCCTTTTATGCGTACCTATATACATTCACTCGCTGTGAAGGTTTGAAGGGATTTATCCAGCGCCTGTAAAGTCTGTTTGGATTTGACTGCCTGTAACAGGTGAGCAGCCAGCCACTGATTTTCTTTACCAGTCAAATTTCAGCACATTTCATCATGTTTGCGTTCCAAAATGGATTTCTTTAGCTAATTCGTGCAAAAGATGGACATGAAGGCAGCTGTGTCCACAACTGCATTCTCTGCTCCTGTATAGACATCAAACTTGCAGAATATTGAAAGAAAAACCTGCTTGCGAAACAGTTTTAAAGACGAATGACGTGTCTTTCCAACCGTTGTTGGGTGAAAATGAACAAACCTGATGACTACCATCCCAGCTGGGCAAATAGTGTTGGTTATCAAGTGCAGTCAGCTGTGAGACATGTTGTTGGCAACCATTTGCAATGCGCGACACGGAAATTAAAAATTCTTCCCTTGTTGGCTTTTATTCAAGGATACAGCTTTCGCAGTGTGTGCTTGTTTATTTGAAGGAGATGAGAACAGGGTTTGTATAAAAGAGCTGATTTGGGAAATCCCTTTAAGTCAGAGGATTTTTTTTTTAAACGAGAACAGCCAAGATTTGACTTAAAAGGAGAATATTTCTGCCAGATATGGTTTCTAGAAATTCAAGTAGGTGTTTTGGAAGGAGCTGAATCATAGAATATAGGGTGCTAAAAGGTTTAGAGCTCTCCAAAAAACATGTGAAGAGCAAGAACAGAAAAAAAAAACATCATAAATGTGGTTTTAAATTTTTAGAGCGTGGAAATATCTCACATTAATCTAAAGTGTTATATCTTGAAATCACAAATTGAGTCTGGTGATGTAAAACAGCAACATTTCTGATTAATTAAATCTACTGATCTGAAAAAATCAACCATGTTGATCCCATCCCCAAATAAGAAATATTGTATAGAAGTTGTTGTAAAATGTACAAATTCTGCAATTTAAGTTAACTCTTTAAAGCCACTACATCAAAGAATTGACAGAAAATATATATATTTTTTTATTTGTTAAACCCTTTCAAGAAATCCACAAAAATAAAAATTCCAATATCACTTTTTATGGGATAAAAATAGTATAAATTATTATACATTGGAGGATTAAGTACGTTTCTGTTCACAACAATAATAAGATCCAAAAATATTGACATGAGTGTTCACAAAAAAAAAAGCTCCTTATTTATCAGCTGTCTCAATTTAATCCACATATTTTACTATGGTGTGACTGAATTATGACTCAAAAAACTTTTATGTAAAAAAATAACTATCAACTCATTTTGCTTTCTTTCAATACAGCAAATTGTCATTTCAAAAACTGAACAACAATAGATTAGTGATTATAAACCAAAGAGTTATGGAAACTAAAAAGTTTTCTCACCAGAAGTGTTTCTGAGAGTTCATGGAAGAAGCAGCAATTTTGAAATGTCCAGATAAAAATCCTTCTACTGCCCCTAGTGGAATGACAGTGCACTACAGGAGAGAAATCGTACTGTATTTACCGCACAAAAAGGCGCTCCTGCTCTAAAGTGGTCATTGTTTTAAAAGAATTGAGGCTTTATACAAGCTTTATACACCTTTTTTAAAGTGTACTTACTATAATGTTAATTCCTAACAAAAAACAACCTAAAGCGGTATTTTGATCCATTCACGTATTTCTGAGTATTCCCAAAGCCCTGTTCTCTGAACACCAGCCCCTCAAATCTACAAAAATGAGTGATTCCTACATTTATGCGTATGAAAGTGAGGAACAGCCTCTTCCAAGAAGCGTCTGCGCTCCCAGCACCGCCCCCAGGCTAACACACACTTTCTCAGCGGAACTAGCGGTGACTGGCAAAACATTTTAAAGGCACAAATGTGCACATCCATCTTTGCTAAAGTTGTTTGTTTTCGTGGGTGAAACACAGACGAGGCCGACTCTTGGCTTACATCATGAAATGAGCGGCACCCGTATGTAGGCGGAGCCTTAGAGATCGAGGCGTCTTACTTCCGGGTATATAAATAAACTCACAAAAATAACTTGTATTTCATCTGAATATTGTTCTTTAGTGTGCCAAAGGGGATATATTATCATATAGTTTACTGAAAAATACTGTTGCAAATTATATACAATGGGTTTTAATTATGCTAACAAAATAGAGATCTCAGAAATCCATTTATGAAATATGGTACTTGGTTGTATAGGGTTAAAACAAAAGTGACCTGTCACAGTTTTTTGTACATTTCCCTCCTATATACAGCCTACAGCGATGCTCAGATTGGTGGATAAGAAATCATGGGTGCCTCACATGAATATGACCAAACATCTCAGCTGTGTTCACAGTGGTTTGACCTTTTCTAGCAGCAAATAGCAGAAAGAGGAGGGGGAATGTGTTGAGGAAGATTCTGAAGTCAGAGGCTGTTTGTCTCAGAGTTTTTCCTTTCTTTCTGCCCTACATTCACTTCCACACTGGCAGAATTAAAACTAGACAAAAGAGTGCCGAATTGCAAATCTTCTGGGAGGTTAAAGTTATATTGATTAAACGCAACGCTTGATAGAAAACCGCTGAACAGACTATCGACAAAGTGACACTGAATGCCAGTCAGATGCAGCAGCATATATTTAAATGCCTCACTGTGTGCATCTCACATCAAACAACTCCATTTAAATCACTTGTTTGTTTTTTTGCATATCACTCAGTTCTCTTTTTCGATAAAACTCCCATCTGGGTTGTAGAGGAAAACCAAACTTTACTGAAGCAGCCGGTCTGATCCAAGTCAGAGAGGATCTAAACCCGATAAGAGAAGCTCCCATGCAAGTGTGAGTTGTGTTTTAAGTGAAGTGGCGGACATGTCTGCACATGCTCCGAGGATCTGAGTCACCGTCGAGCCTCGAAGTGACACTGAACCCACGGCGAGGATTGGATTATTTAAAGCTCAGAAAAGTAAACATAGAAGGGTGGGGGGTGCGAATAACAATGAGGTTAGCACATATTAGCATGCTGACAATCGCTTTAAATCAATACACTCCTTTCATGACAATTTCCTTGTTCCTCGCCAACATTCGCAGGTGAGAGACAGAATAAGGGCGTTATTTTGATGCGTTCTTGGTGAACGTTTCCATGTCTCTGGTGGTGGGAATGTCTTACATCAAGCATGCTCATTCAGGCACAACCCCACTCCCGATTCCCTGGCCACCAAAAATTCACTCCAGCTTCTGCGGCAGCCTTTTTTCTTTTTTTCCCTCCCTGCCCTCTTTGGCCCCTTGAATGATAACCTTGAATGGCATTGTCTCGGGCTATGAAGGAGGGTAAAGAAATTCCTCTGGTCTTGACAGAGAGCAAGAAGGCTTGACAAAAGGCATCAGTATTCCACAAATCAGAGAGTGTGGGAGAATATGAAAAGAGGGCTTTTCATTCAGGTAAAAGACAAAAAAAAAAAAGAACGGGGACCGATCGCTCAGTCCTGCTGGAATACAACTCGTCTTCTTTTGCTTTTCAAAGCAGCAAAAATCCGCTTTCAACACTGAGCTCGACTACAATGATGAAATCTGAGGCAATGAGAGGCAGCATAAAGATCACTATATTAGAACTGAATTTGCGGTTCAGAACACAGATATATGTGGGGCTGATTGCATTTGGTTAACTCTCACCCTGCAGTTCACACTGTTCTTTCAAAGCAGCCTTTAGGCCGGAGATGCTATTAATGGCCACATGGAGATCAATTGAAACTTGATCTGTGAATGAGCTGCTGCTTGGATTCTCCATTCAACTCCCCATGTGACCTTTTCGTCTGCCTCCTCACCTCCTTTGACTCTGGATGTAAATGATCAACCCCGAAAGGAGAAGTCTGAGTATTGGAAAGCAAAACCAAAGTTAAAGAGTCACTACTGTAATCCTTTGATGTATTGTAAAGGCGGTCTTATAATTATGATTATACCATTTTTAGCCAAAATCAAAGACCTAATTTCTTCAGAAAGGCTGTAGTTCTCCTTCCCATCGTTTTACACGCTCTCCCACTAGCTTACAGTCCCTCACAACCCCAACCTAACATCACCAGTGCAACAAAAATGGCGAGGAATATCGTAGTTATCCATCCATAAAGTTTTGGGCTAAAATTCCAGCTCATACAAGGAAAAATAAAACGTTAGTGGATCTAGTCGTCTACCAGTGAATGCATCAGAATGGAGCGGAGCAGGGAGCTTGTCTCTTGTCCTTGTAGCTTTTCGTCTCCTTAAACATTTTTACTACCAGAATAACTTCAGTCGGTGACGTCACCTGCGACTGGAATGTTACGCCAGTGCGATCGCTTCCAAATTGAGTCATTTAACTTGAATTTATTTCAGCGATTAGACTATGCAACTACACAGATAACCGTCCAAAATACATATTTTTAACACTGAAAATAATGAAAACTTACTGAAGAGGTTGGGAAACATCAAACTGCATGAACAGAAACAGAGAACTGACAACTAGACAGAAAACAGAGCAAATTACTGGAAAAATGTGTCTTTTTTCTCCCCTGATTTAATGGGAACAGCCAGCACGTCAAAAAAAGTTACTTTACTGCAACTTTGACCAAAAAAAGCGTAAAAAATTAGAAAATAAAGGAAAAAGAAAAAAAAAAGACGAGTTGGGGACACCCAAAACATCAAAAAGTAACTCGGAGAAGGCCCTGACCATACGTCCATATGTGATGAGGGAGTGAGAATGCTTTAGATTCACCACAATTTGAATAAATAAATACTCAGAAATGCAATTTAAAATTAATATTCTTTATATATACCCTCAATCATTAGAGAAATGCCACAAGAACATGTTAAAAACATTAATTTTCATTGGAGTGTGTCTTTGATACAGAAAAAAAAAAGTCTGGCTCCCAGACATTGGTATGCATCCAACATTCTGAACCTAAATCTTAATTGAAGCTTCTACAAAAGAAGTGGCTCGTCTGTGTCTTTATGAACCAACTGACTCTGGCAGATTTCTCACATAATATTTTTATTGTGAGGGAATGTTTTCATCCATCTGCTCAGTCGCGTCATGGAGCCGCTGCTCAGCCTCTAAAACTCTCTTGTGTTGATATTCAGCAAATTTGCACACGCTCTTGTAACAATTTCATCATGAGACCACCATCTGCTTGGAGCAAAAGCAACTTGTTCAAGTCGTCTGAAAAAGAAGATTTCTTGTATGTGCTGTTGGAGAAACTAACCCGAGGCTTTTCAAAGTAATTTTTGACTGAAGATTTCAAACAAAAATTCGTTGCTGTTGAAAGATTCTTGCTGTAATCTTTCTTTTATTAGAAGAAGAAAACATTCACCTTTCTTCTTTTATATGCAGATAAAGTATTGATACACATTTGCTAAATATTAGAACTCTCACATAGAAAATCTCAAATGTTTAGCCTTAGTCAATGCAGGTTGTTTGAGCCTATAGAGGGGCGTAGAGAAGAGTGGCCACATTTCATTGAGACTCGTACGATACAAGATGCAGACATTTATGACCTACAGATTATGCTGGTGTCCTTATGCCACACTATATAGCAAGGTGTGCACACCACACTTGAATGCCACACACGGGGTGTGTACATGATACACAAGGACGCCCACACAAAGTATACTCTGATTGTTCAATTTCTTAAATTCTAACAGGTAAGAAGTGCGGCTGGATGGCTCAGTTGGCTGTGTATACGACTGCCGCATGGGAAACCGGAGTTTTTAACTCAACTCAGAGGTTAACTTTTATGTGGGTTATTTTAATTCAGGAAAAAAACATAAATTGAGTTCTTGTAAAGCAGGGACAGAGTCTTTTGGATCCATGTGCAAACCTTTTACTGAAGTAGAGCATGGGCAAGACATAAGTCGAAATACAGGCAAAGGTCAAAATCACAAGGGTGAGGCAGATTAACGAGAAAACAGGCAAAGGTCAAGGCACAGAGGAGGTAACTAGGAATAATATAGCTCAGAATGTCCGCTAGGCAAAACAAGACTTCGCAAAATAGAAGTGGCTGGTGGTTGTTTAAATGCTGGAGGGTGCTGATGAGCTGATGGTGATCAGCTGTGCTGGATGGAAGGTGGCTGATGGGACTTGTAGTGAGGCAGTGGAGGTTAAAACTCTGTCGAGGGCTCCCTCTGGTGGACCGAAGTGAGGGCTGACGGTTGAATCATGACAGTTCTAATTAAATCATTATATTTAAAAAAAACTAGTATTGCTCCAAAAAGTAACCTAAAAATACACCCAACATGAATAACCCAAGAATCTGGTTGATTTTTTAGGAGTGTATGTATTGTGAAAAATCCCATAATTCCCACCTGAGTTAATTATTCATGCAAATGGAATAAAAAAGTACACTCATGTTATCATTTTTCCTTTTTTTGAACTTTTAAATAAAATAAAAAAATTAGCAAAAACATCAGTTAAGATTTGAAGTCAGGAGGATTAACTATTGATGGTTGTCACCTTTAAATGACACAAATTCCCCAAAGTCTGTTTGCTCACATTAGAACCTGTCAGTGTTGTCTTCGATTATAATAAAGAGACAGAAAACATCTGCTGACATCAGCACGCCTGCAGACTGGAGGTCTAAAGGTAGCCGCCCTCCGAGAGCTTCACGGTTCAAACAGCTTGGCTTAACAAACCGAACGAGCCTCTTTTTCTCAAAGAAATCTTTTTCCCACATCCCCATCTTCCTCCTCCTGCTTTCAATAACCCACATAGCGAGTGTGGAGGATGGGATTTGATGGAATTAACTATCCTGGGAGGGGGAAAAAAATTAAATTCATCAAATAGATAAAACGCCCCGAAGAGAAACCTCATTTGATGCAAGCGGTGACTTAGCGACGCGTTTGTATTTTTATTCATTTGCCGCCACAAACATTTGGGTTATGCAACAACTTACCTAACAATGATACAGTGAAATATGAGCACTTTCGCTGATTTCACTGACTAAACTGTAAAAGCTTTGCAGGTTTTTTTACATTTGCACAATGTAAAATCACAGTTTTTGTGTTTGTTTTTTTTTTTTTGTCCGTGGTCTCTCTTACACCTGCTGGTGGCGATTGTTTTCAGAGGATTTATTCAGAAGTATTTACACCCGCCTCAAGCTGTTCAAGTGGGAAGGCTGGGGCTCTCTAAATCTTGACTTTAGCAAATGAAAATGTTCCGCCGTCGCTGCTTGCATTGCTAGATCTTTTCTAAAACAAAGCCACTTATTTCCCTCATTTTGCTGCAAAGAAATTTAGTTTTAACTTTTTTCTGCCGCTGTATCTCAGCCTCGCACTTGAAAGAGAATTTTAGATTTTAGTTGAATATTAATGAGGAATACATTATGGTGCTGGCACTGCATTACAGTCTTTACAGTTACAAATGTGAGTCTAAGCACGTTTGATAAAACTGTGGAAGAAACTGATTAAATACAAAAAAAGTAGATGCGCTTTTTTTAATGGATTTTGGCATGTTTTGCCGAATGATAGGTGTTAAAGTTAATCAGAGACGCCTTTTTTCTTGTTAAATGAGGGCTTTTATTGTTCCACTTCAGCCGTGCTGCTTCCTTAAGTAATTTTTCTAGGTCTGTCGCGGAGACTCATCGGAAATTCTCTTAAGGGTGTGTGGGAGCAATGACTGTCTTCACACATATTAAGAAGAATCCCTGGATGCCCTCTGATCCTCAGCTGGAATGACACAAACTTGGCCAGAGCTTCCTTTTTCTCGCTCTCATCAGCATGCCGGAGTTTCACCGAATTGATTTTTCCCCCCAGCAGCAGCAGCACCACAGAACTGCAGATAGAAACCAGTCGCCGTCCTTCTGGCTTCGGCGGCAGAAACACAGATGTCTTTTTTTTTCTTCTTCTCTTTTCCCCACCTCAGATGTTAGTCTGTTTGTCCAGCCAGTCTCCATTAGCATGTGGATTAATTCCCGCTCGTTATCAGTTGGAGATGTAATGAGGCAGCCCTGGATGGCGGGCCTAATCACCTTGGAAGGAAAAGGCTCTGCTGCCATCCTCACTTCCAAAAACTGATAGCAAGGCAGACGCATCAGAGGGGATTAAGCTAATGTGATGGCGGAGCCACCTACAAGGGGCCCCCACAGGGTATTTAAAAATAAAAAAATAAAAAAAAAACAGTCAATGTCATCCAAAGAATAACTTGTCAAGACCTGGCTATGGGCAAACATTGAGGATATTAATCCTTAATGTAATGGCCTCGACTAGATTTTACTCTTGTCTCTGTGAGCAGCTTTAAGAAAAACTATAAGTCCCTTTAATCACTGACATGAAGCAGTCCCTGGAGGATTTGCCGGAGTTTTTCAGCAATTATTGCTTACTGAAATATGCGTTGCCCGCGTGAGAAATTGCTGTGCTATTTGCATATGTTTGCAGCTCATTTGTAAGAGTTTTATGAGCTGCATGGAGGCTTTTTTGTTGCTGGAGGTGCTGTGGTACAGCGAGCATCCTTATATTCCTTTGACAGGTTTGTTCTTTATTAAGATGGATTATTTTTGAAGAGCCATTCAGATTATCTTTTGGTCAATTTTAAAAGTGTTCCCAGTGGTCTTAACAAAAAAAAAAACCTGTTATTTTCTGGGATTTATTTCCTGCAGAGCGGCAGAAAGTTTTGCAAAAAGTTTGGAGTTGCGCCCCACTTCCCATTGCTGAGGGCTCTCTGTTTAGACTTAGGTCACATATCCCATAATACCAACGACCTAAACGCAAGTTTTTCAGCAAAATTTGGCAGGTGGCAGCATTTGTAACCAGGAGGCAGCAGTTGGATTTTTACAAGCTGCACGGTGGCTGTGGAGGTTTTAAGAAAAAGTTAAGATGAAGCCGTGACCGGACGATTTTTATTGCATTATCAGTAGGGCTGGGTTGATAAAATCATTGAATCGATCTAAGCTTAATAGATCAATAATCGATTCTTAAAAGTAGGGATCGATCTAATGCATAAAGCGAAAGTCTGCTAGCTTGATGCTAACGTATTGTGGGATTTCCCATAGGACGGCTAATGCTAATGCTCACTCGACCATTGTTGACTAACTTAACATCTTTATCAACTCAGGCATGAATTTCTAAACTATTTTAAGGAAATATCTCTTTAAGGTAACCATTTGTGCTCAATAATACATTTTTGCTCATTCTGTCTTCTTCTTCTGGATTAAGATGTAATGCTGTAGTGCGATCGCCACCTAGTGGCCAAACTGAAACACCCTCCATTAGAGGCAGAACAGTTACTCCATTCTGGACATTATTTGCAGTGCCTATCCTTAATTGCCAGTATCAACTTTAAGCCCAGCCCTGGGCTGCATGGCGTTTTAGGGCAAAAAAATGGTTTGAGCCCCCTGTGGGGTCTAAGATTGCCAGAGATGGGGCTCAAACCGGACACCTCCGCATTTAAAAACTGACTGCGCCACCACTCAGCTAATATTCTACAGGAAAGTAAGGAGATTACAGCTGTTAAAGGTGTTGAAATAAAAAAATAAAAATAAAAAACGCTAAATTGCCAATTAAATTTGTCTTTTTTAACAAGAGACAGAAGGAAGGGAATTTTCAAGCAATTTTATGTAGGTAAAACAGACAAACCACTGCTTTGACCCCGTGTTTCCTCCTCTTCCTTTTTTCATCCTTAAAGTTTTAAAGAAGCACGAACAGTGACAACACCGCGCGGCCCTCTTCTCCCTACAACCCAGCTTAAGCAGCAGCAGGAACAGGAAGGGAGGGGTACTGCACTAAAGAGTTATTAATTACATCAAGCTTTTATGTTATTTTATTTACATTTTTAAATCATTATTTTTTATTTTTTACATGAAATGAGTGGTATGTCAAACTGTTTAACAAAAACGAAAAAGAAAAAAAATATATATAAATAATCATTGTGATTTGGCGTCTCCTTCAGCTGATGGCATCCTAGGCGGCTGCCTAGATCGCCTATGCCCAGGGCCGGCCCTGATTAGCTTTGATATTTTTGGAGGTCGCATAGTTACAGTCCAGTGACAGGCGGATAGCACGATAACTGACTGATAGTAGAGTCTTCAAGGTCCCAAAAATCGTCTGATGATCGGGCAATTTCCGACTGCCACACCCTGTCCCCCGTGCTGCTGTCCCACTGCCACCAGGTCCGTGTCAAGGGCTGTTGACACGGACCTGGGGCCAGGCGATGACGTGTGGGTCCAAATGGGGAGACGGCATGGATGATGCACAAAACTCATCATGGAGTTGATAGCGCCCCAGCGTCTCTAAAACCTGCATATTGATGAATTGTCATTGATGCTGAGAAGAATACAAAGAAAACAGAACATTGTGCTTTCTTGGGAGGCATGTTGTCTAAAAATGTGAAAATTGGTTTGATATGAATGGTCACCATCCAGAGATATTTAGAACATCATCCAGTAAGAGCGTCTGCTGGCTGCCACCACCAAACTTTTTGCTCCTGGTTCTCAATTTGAATAAAGAAATCCTTGTAAATGCAATTTTAATCATATTTTTCTTTATATATGTCCTCCATCATCATAAAAATGCAACATGTTAAAAATATCATTTTCATTGGAGTGGGTCTTTAAAAGTTGTGATAAAAAATAAATATGTTTTTTTATCTGACAAAAATGAGTTCTACCTTGCTTTGTGTGAAGAATAAACAATGAAAAGAAAGGAAAAAGCAGCACGCTGCTTTGCATTTTTATTCACATTATCAAAAAGATTATGAAATAATAAAAGCCCGCAGAGATCTGCAAACAATTCCAACCGTCCTCAAGGAGCTTCATTATAATAGTTTGTCCTCGCTGCAGGTTTTCACTCACAGATCGCGTCTCCTCGGCCTCCAGCTTTATTTTATTAAGCTGGCCGACCCTCTGTGATTGCTGCGGCTCCCCTAATGCCTCCTTTCATCTCGTCCTCAGGTCTGCTCATTGGGTCAGGCTGCGCTCTGTATCCCCTGGGATGGGACAGCGAGGAGGTACGGCAGACCTGCAACAACAGCTCGGACCAGTTCAAGCTGGGTAAGGTTTCATCACGCGTGGATTCTTTTGAGTTTGTCGGGATGTTTTTGCTCGCGGAGATGAAGGGAACAATAAAGGAGCGCCTGACACCTTCCTCTGAAAAACAGACACCAATCTCTGCTGCTGTCACTTATGACAGAGCCAGGATTTCTTGGCTTTTAAAATGCATGATAAAAGTCAACCGATCCTGTGGTAGCTGGCGAGCGCGGTATAGCAATAAATATGTGCTGAGAATACCTAGGAGCTGGATGTGTGCTCTGTATGCAGCTGGCATTATCAGGACTATCTCACTGACTGTAATATGCTGCTTTATCAGACACCGGGGGAGTAGGCGAGTCTTCATGCTGCAGCTGCTCCGTTTATTAAAACCACCCCAAAATTAATAGATTTTTTTTTCAATTCTCCTTAAATCAGCAGTAAATAAGGAAACAAATATTTGGTCTGTGTACATTTCAAAAGAAAAACCTGAAATTTCTTGTAAACACGGATGTTTTTTTTTTTAACTGTTATTTTGTTGACATTTTTAGCAGAAGATCTCCAAAGAGGCTAAAATTGCAGTTTAAAATTACACATTTACTGCATTGACGGAAGGAGAATTATGCAAGTGCAAAAAGAAAAATAATTGCTTTAATAATCTGCAACCCAGGATTTCATTCTAAAATGTCAGAGGAACAAAAACTTTAATTGATTAAACACTATTTGATTCAAATGAACACTGGAATTGCTAATACTGCTTGGATAAAAAAATGTTAGGATAAAAATGAATGACATGAATGTGGAATCAGAACTTATAATGATTGTAATCAAGGCAACCTAAAACCCCCAGAGTTGAAGTTAACATTTTTAAAGGAATTGTAGGGAAATTGTAAAAAAATAGATAAATAATCACAGAAATCTCTCAAACTTCAGGAGACGAAGCAGGGAATGAAGCAAGTCAAGAAAAAATTAAAATTTAATTCATTTTTTACCCTTGTGCTATCCAAGGCACATTAACATTGTTAGTGGGGTCATTTAGGACCCACATGACAATTCACTGAACTTCTGTTTTTTTTTTTTTATTATTTATTTATTTTTTTCACTGACATCCATGGCAGACATAAACTTCTCTCCACCTTTGTCCACCTTTGTCATGGGAGGGATCACACCTCAATCCAAGGGTGGGGTCATCTGGACCCCAAAAGAGAGCACAGGTTAAGCTCTAACTGTTGTTTGCTTCTGGAGGTGGGCTCTTGTTGCTGCTCTTGTTGGACATCACATAAGAACTCCTCCTGATAGTGTGGAGATGCAGATTCTGGATTTCCTCCTTGACAGGATGAAACCAAGCAATTCCTCCTCCCCCAAAAAACCCCTCCAAAAATGGTGTTCCTGTGTCATTTTTCTAAAAATAAGGGACATATATAAGATTAAAATTGCATTTCGGAGTAATTTATGTTGTTTTATTTTGAATCTGGAGCACATGAAACAAAGGCAGATGGAAAAAGCTTGTTGGTGTGATGTATAAGCAACTACGGCAAGCCACAAGCTCACTGTTCTTCTCCATTCTGATGCATCCTCTAGCAATCAAATAGATCCATGAATGTCTTTGTCTTCCTTGTCTGAGCTGATATCTGGCTCAAAACCACACAGCTAGTTAGCTACAAGCTACTACTGTAAGCCAGTGGGTGTGGCTGCATTTTCTGTATGTGGAAGGAAATCGGTTTCACCCCTCTCCCGCATGCGCAAACCACACGTCACTTCCGCTAAAGCATTTTACGGTCTTCGGACGGTAACAACAATAATAACCTCGTAGGATGTTAATATAGCACTTAAAATGTTTATCACAGTGAAAACATTCACTTATTGTTGAAAAAACGAAAGGATAAAGACACGTTAAGGATCAGGACCTTACGATCTTGCAGTGACTACAAACGGACAACAAATGTTTTCTTCTTCTGCTGTTTTACATGACTGCAGTTTACTCCCTAAGCTAAGAGGATACAGCGCCACTTCAAAACACTTTATTTTCTCCGGTAATCCAAACACGTTATTAACAGTAACTCTGTGGCTTTTTTCGCACGGTAATTCAATCAGGAGAAGCTCTATGTTGTTGAGAAAAACATAAATTCTTGTGATCAAGGAGTTTTGCTGTTTGGAAATGACTCTGTCGCATAGTGGGCGAAGAGCGCAAGTGACGTGTGGTTCGCACCTGTGGGGTAAGCTGTGCAACCGATTTGCTTCCGCATACAGAAAATGCAGCGGCAGTGGGAGAACATGTGACAGGAAGTGGGGGTGGGCTTACTCCACCCACAAGTCAGAGGCCTATTTCTAATGAACTACTGCCGCTCTGCAGAAACCTAGAATCCTAGAAAACGACAAAGGCTTTTTAACTGTTTTTTTTTTTTTTTGGCTAAAAACATTATAATCATAATAAAAAAACCCACAGGGAATGCTTTGAAAATAGATCAAAAGATGATCAAAGTGAGACTATAAGGCTGAATTTTGTTTGAATAAATAAAAAAAGGCAGGTCAAAAACAGAAACAAGGTCAGAACACAAGCAGACGGCCTTCAAACCACAATGAAAACAAAGCTGGACATAGATGTCATGAATGCTAAGCAAACGTCCATCCAGCAAAGACTGATTGTGATGCAGGTACATATACACTCACAGACACAGGTGGAATTCATGAGGCAAAGTGCCAAACAAGGGACAGCAAACGCTTTCAAACTTAAAGACTTGATAAGACCAGAACATGACAAAATGGAAAACAATTGCTCACATCCATCGAATATATTCTATGTATATCCCCAGATGATAACTTTAGTCCACGGCAACATATCTGTGTTTAAATTGTGATCATCCACACTAAGATTCTGATAAATAATTCACATATAAACTAAAAATGTTGACTACAAAGAGCAGATTAACTTGGCTCTCGTGTCCAAATGGTAAAATTACAAAACAAATAAAGAAAAGTCTCTCAACTGACAGCATGAATTTCCACCATCTGCAATTTACCCCCAACGGAATTCCAGCGACTCCCAAAACACTGGCTCAACCAACTCATGTTGACTTGAAGAGGAAAGGAATTCAAACTCAGCTTGTCTTCTCACACAATGGCAGAAATTGACCAATTACACCCTTAAACAAAAGCCCTCGCAGTCAAATAATGACAACGGACCGGGGTGCAAGAAGCATTACAGCCGATCACTAAAACTAAACCAATTATGTATAATTACACAATATGAATTACACAGTATGAGAGAATGCAAACAAGTCCAGCAGCAGCGACTGCAGATCACAACGACGTAATGAGATTAGCCCCAGATAATTGATGTTAGGTGGGAACAGTGGCTTATTACATGCCAGACACGCCATGTTTTAAAGGGTGAAACATTTGTTATGCTGTTTTTGTTCAAATAAATATCATAATTGTGAACTTTGCAATTTTATGTTGTATCAAAAGGGAAGATGACCTACATAGATATATGTCCATCCATCCATCCATCTTCCTCCGCTTCATCCGGGACC
>NC_050524.1:7729627-7753103 GCF_002922805.2 Oryzias melastigma | reverse complement strand
TGGCAACTTTTTTTCAGAATAAAACAGCCAATGATTACTTTACTATTACTGACAATATCTAGAATCTGGAAACTGTGGTTGTAACAGGTTTTTGTTTGATATTTACTGAAACAAGATCTGACCAGGAAGGAAAATGAGGAGGGAGAAGAAAAGAAGAGGAAAACTATATGTTATTAAGGGCTTTCATCTTGTTTTTCCCATGTTTACTCACCAGACATTGTCAAACATATTTAGAGACCTCACAGTTTTGAAGATTTTTTTCAATGCTAATATGCTATTTTTTTTGTTTGTTTGTTTGTTTGTTTTACAACACATTCTTTTCTACGACTGAATTGGCTATAGATCATTATCAATCAGTCTTCAAATTTAATTAATTTTTATTGCAAGACACTTTTTTTCCTACAGTTTGAACTTTAATCAAAAGAAAAAAGTTTGAAAATGTTCATGTCTGTCTGATAAAAGTGGTTAAAGTGAGTAGTGAGGTGTTTTACAGCCTTAGAAATATATAATTGCTATGATTGCCTAATTGTAAAAAATAAAATTGACATCTTCACATATTCCACCTATTGCTGGTTACTTTTAGAATGCAGAATGTGGATGGATGGATGGATGGATGGAACAAACTCTGGCGATAACCAGGGGACCACTGTATTTTCTGTTTTTCTTGACCTATACTCTAAATACATAAATCTTCTATTATTTACTTGTCTTAAATCATTTGCCTTTTATAGTCTGCTCGATAATTTGTCTACTTTTCCACTGTGGTGGACCCCACTGGTGTTCAGACTGAAGGGTTTGTTTGTTTTGTCCACAACAGAATTAAGTTGACGTTTCAATCCTACTTTAACCCAAAACTCGATAACTTTAGCTTTAGTGTTGACGATCTTTGAATAACCGCATGTCTTAAACTGTTTGAAACCAAGTTAATAGAATTCCAACAGATTCTGAAGTGAAGAAAATCAGCTTTGGACTTATGTTTGTAACACAATGTACAGTAGTAAAATGTTTACACAATTAACGTAAACCAACTTATTCTGGTGCTTCAGAATCTGTTGGAATTAAGTGAATAAATGATTCAAGAGTTGCATTAGTTCAAAGAGTGTATTGTCAGAGACAGCTTTGGTAGTAAAGGGTCAAAAGTATTTGTTGCAGAATAAGCATACTAATGTAAATACCGCTGCATGATACGTACACACCTGGGGATTTGATATGGTGTTCACACTGGACCAGTAGGGAGGGGCTTCTTTTTCTTTTCCTACTGCTTACTGACACATGTCCCCCACCTTAAAGAGATGGTGTGAAATCTCATAGCAGTGTTGGTATTGGGCACAAAATGTAAAACAGTTCCTTGCAATGGCGGGTATGGATTGCCATCATGTCCGTAAATTGGCCTTAGTCTATCCTTATTTTTATTTTAAATGCAGACTTTGTAAGACTTGTCACCATGGTTCACCAGATAAACAACTACGCTCTGAGTTTGGTATGCTTGGTCAAGTTAAGCTGGTAACACGCTTCCAATTGCCACGAGTTTTGTCCGAAGAACTTTTGTTGCTACACGTGAATGCGAGATTTTGATCACAACAGCCAGAAAAGCACGTTTACATAAACTTTTTACTAGAAGTGGCCGCTTGATCGCAGGTTGCCAAGGGTGTCGTGTTAAGTTTTACTAGAGTGTTCTTTTAAAACCGAAAACCAATTAGTCTGTTATCTATACAGCTGTCAGAACACATCAGTGGCCAATTTTGCTGTTATTTTGATTAGATATCTGATGTAGTTGTCATTATACTACACCTTATTATATTACAGATGGTACAAAGACAGTACAAAAGTCACATATCTCTAGCGTTATCAGTAGGAGCTGTAATCAAGTCTCTGCACCTCGACTATCACAAAGGGCCATCGTCATACTTTTCATCCAGCTGCTCTTTTCTGAGTGTTGAATGTCAGCAGCCTTTGTCATGCAAATGCCCTTTTGAAGGAAGCAGAAAAGAGATTCAGTTACATCATTTACATGCCGAAATAACCAGGTTATTTTAGCCGGGAAACCGAGCTTCCTTAATTCCCTTATCCTGGTTACAGAAATGAGGTGTCTGAGTTTCATGACATTGAAGAAATACTCTGACACCAGATTCTAATGTGGTGTCTCAAAAATTCATGCTGTCTCGAGGTCGTCTGATCTCAGTGTTTCGGCCATTACTTCCAAAAATATTGTTTTATGTTGGTCGCCAACCCTTCCTATTTGACTTGGAGGGTTATGGTTATGCCTTTTCCACGATAAGACCAATTCTCTTCTGGTTAAAGATTGACTTGTGAGTGTTAATCTTTGATCCTACTGTATATAGTGTAGTGTTGTATTTAAGCACACATCTCTCTTAACAGTACCTTCATTACAAACTAGACAATCATAGTCTGGAATTTCTAAATATATTGAGAGGCCATTTAAAAAAAACATTTTGCAGATTCATACTTAGTGAACTAATAATCTGACTCTAAACAGAGCATAGAACGATATAACTGACAGTCCCTAAAGGCTACAGTCAAAGCATGTCTGTAGAAACAAGGAGGGAGCACAACTAAAGAGGACAGGAACACCGTTTTTTGATAATCAGGTTGAGTTGTGTCCTGGAACAGAACAGAAAAGGTTAAACACTTGACAATATGAGTAAGGAGTTTGTTATTTTTGGTTAGTCCTTCACCTTTCAAGTTATTGGGCTTTGCAGTCTATTTTTATTGTATTATCCCTATTTTTGCAGAAGAACAGTTGCCCTGTTTGCAGATGACATTGTGATATGTAGTGAGAGCAGGGAGCAGATGATGACACATCAAGAGGTTCGCTCTGGAAAAGAGATGAATGAAGGTCAGCCGCAACAAGACAGATTATCTAGGAGTAAATGTGAAGGATTCAGGTGGAACAACTGGCTTCCAGAAAGCAGAAGTGAAGGGTCAACAGAGAGTATGGAAAACGTGAGCAAGCAGGTTGGAACGGGTGGAGGACGATTTCAAGGATGATGAATGACTAAAGAGAGTCGGCAAGAATGGAAGTAAAGATGTAGAAGACTGGTGAGAGCTTCCATGTTTAGAGACGGAAAGAGTCAGAAGAGAGAGTTGGAAATAAGATGAAGGTGTTGCTGTCTTTGAGGATTCATCAGAGGATGATGTTAAATATTTTCAAGATCAATGCAGGGAAGCAGATTGAGATGGTTTGGACACGTTGAGAAGAAGACCAGGAAGAAGACCAAAGAGGAGATTTATGGATGGACGTGAGGGCGGTTGGTGTGAGCGAAAAGGATGCAGAGGATAGAGTTAGATGGAGGCGGATAATCTGCTGTGGCAACCCATAAAAAGAGAGGGAAAGGAGAAGAATCAAATGGTATTTATGCCATTTTCCCAGCTTTGATTTCAAGTGTAGCAAATATTTAGTCTTGGATGGACTTTGGTCCAGATAATCCACTTGATAGCCAAGATTTGGGATAACTTTCAATAGTTTGCATCTAACTGGCTATTTCAGGTGATTGATATGGTGGAAAAACAAACTCCTCCCAGAATGCATTGTGTGCTTAACCAGTCAGAGGTAGTAGAGTTCAGATCGTGACTGAATGTGATGCACATCAGAGGGATTTTAAAGCTAGGATGCGCAATCCTGACTAGAATACATTAAGGTGTGCAACAGGGAATACTCCATGTTCCGTAATGACCAGCACTGCTTTTGTACACAAAAAAGAGTAATTTCCAAGAACACTAATCAACAGATTTAATGCGGTCACAGTTTTGCAAACTGTTGGGGATTATATTCACCAGCTCTTGTGGTTTGTTACTTGGAGGAGACGGACCAAAGGTTAACAAACACCAGCCTTATTAAAATCACCTACAGCAAGACAAACAAACGTCAATTATTTGAAGGACTATGAAAATTCAAGCAAAAATACGAACTTTTAATAAATAAAGACAATACTGAGCTCCTGTTTCTGCCTTGTGAATTCAGGTTCGGCATTGAAGCTGCCAAAATGTCCACGCTATAAATACAAACCACCTCCGTGTTACTCAAATGAATGCAATTCTGAAGGAATTAAGTTCCTAATTTTATAATCACAGAAATTTGAGAGCATGTCATCTGAAGTGATTATGCTGGAAATCCAGTTTACATTTTTAGCACTATTCTCCTTGAAAGAACTGGCTCTTCTTTGTGCATTTTTGTTAACAAATGTGTTCAATGAAACCAGCTAATTAAATCTTGGTGCTGAAGACCGGTTATTTCAGTGTCCCATCAGTCTTGTTAGCTCACTCTCAAGGAGGATTTCACTAAAATGATGACTGGACTTTGTCTTTTACAAGACAAGGAGACTGAACTTTGTTTTTGTGTCTGTTGAAAACCACTTCAAAGCAAATATGCTGCATTTGCGTCAATTTGAATTTCAAACACTGAATCTTGGTGGGTTTTTGCATCGAAATAACAGTTTAAGACGTTGAGATTTTTAGTTTTGACTGAAAAATAAGGTTTTGTCGGCAGAGAGCACTGCAACTCCTCCCCTCCCTTCTTCATCTACCTCCTAATTAGAAGTCCAACAACGCTCCACTCTGATAGTCTCCCATCTCATTAGAGCATTTCCCAAAAACTATAATCAGATATTTTTTGGCATACTTGCAATTACCACTAAGGATTGTAGAGTTTAGTTCTCATATTTTAACATATTTTATGGAACTTGGTGCTTTTAGAAGCCTTTCGTGGACTCCGACTCATTCACAAATGAGCTCAAACTATATTCTTTTTATTTGCTTTAACATTTTTCACGAGCGGAAGGGGAATGTAAGAGCGAGCTGTGCAAAAATGTTAATCAGCCGACCTCATTCTTGCTGCTTAACACCAGCGTGTTAATGTCAGAGCAACATCAAAGATGCAGCACCGTACTCTCCTGGCACACTTAGGCTGCTTTTCACCCCGACCTGATTGTATCATCAGATCGCTCGTTTCGTTGGGCAGAAGTGAAAGCTGTTTTGAACTCAAGTGCAGGGCAATGAGCAAAGCGAGAACTAAAGTCTCGGTTCACTTGCAAGTGAACCCTGGTGCACTTCAATATCATGTTGAAAGCACACTGACTATTTACGGTTTATCAATGAATTGAAAGCAACCCACGGGTTGTAAACGACTAAGATTAACACCCCACGGTACAAATCTGAAAAGCTATGAATCACATGAACGTTGGATAATGACTCATCAGTGAAGATGGTGTAGTGAGGATGGGAAACGGCTCGTCAGTATCCTTTTATCAACTTCCCAGTACTTAGTTTGGATAATTACTTGTGGGTGTTTGTAAAAGCAGTCAACATTTCCATGAAATTCCCTATGGGCAACCAAGAGTTGGAAGTCCACTCCCCTACAACTTGAAAGCTGGCTGCACAAAATCTATCAATCAAATGTTTCAGATGTTCGATGGCAAACCATCTACTTTTATAGAGGCATCTGATTGGTCAGTTTATAACTTGACTAACTAGTACTACAGAAAAAGTATAATGCAAAAAATATTAGGATTCGCAAGAACTTTTTAAAAACTTGGCGGTTCAAGAATGGTTATTCTGACAAACACGTTAGCTCTGTCCGAATTCCTTCACTACTCATTACATAGTGCACTATATAGTGTGTTTGCCATTTTGTAGCGCTGTCCAAATCTATAATTCCAAAATTGGGTGGCCTAGAAAGTCTAAACTAAAAACCAGTGCGCATTGATGCTCACTATATTTACAATATAGACCACAATGCATTGCGTTTGAACAATTTTTGCGAAAAAATTGTGTTTAAATGTAATTTTTAACTTACTATTGACATTTTCAGCAGCAGAACACAGTCAATTCATAAATATACGTCATTCGTATTGATTAGGTTTTCACTTCATGAAATCAGAGACGTCGTATTCGCCGTTTAGAAAAATTAAGAAAGTAGTGAGCATGGTGTCTGAAATGCTTTTAAAATCTAGGGTACTAGAAATATGCAGGACCTATATCGTTTTTTAGTAGTTAGGGTGGAAATTTGGACATAACCACTGACTGTGTAATATTTTTCTCTAAAGAAGTCTATGGGATTTTTGCTTTATTGAACCAGCTGGTACTTCCTGTTTGGACGTCAGGGGGGAGGAGTCACTCAGTTCAGTTCATATACAGTCAATGGTTATGTCTGTATTCCCCCCAAAACCCCTAACTACTAAAAAAACTATATAGTGCAGGACTATATAGTGCTCTGGGTTTTAAAGGTAATTTGGACAAGATTCTCACTGCTTTACTTTCGTTTTTCTAAACGCCGGATATGATTTAATCGTTTCACAAAGTGAAAATCAAATAAATACGAACATTTCACATGTATTTGTGACTCCACTTTGTTCTAATAATGAAAATGTGGATTGTTTATTCAAATATTACATTTAAACACGTTTATTTGTTCAAAATTGTTCAACCACAATGCATTGTGGTCTATATTCGCTAATCTAGTGAGCATCGATACACGCTAGTTTTTTGCAAAGACTTCTGGGAAACTTCGAGTGCACTCGATTTTGGAATTAGTAGATTCGAACAGGACTAGAAAATGGCAAACGCACTGTTTATAGTGCACTATATAGTGATTAGAGGGGAGGAATTCCGTCAGAACCAATGGGTTTACCCCGCCTTCACCCTTGACTCTGAAAGGGATTTGGCGGGTTCTGATGGAGGGTTTGTGAAAGTAAACTGATCAAACTAAACTTCTTTTTCAGCTGTGGAGTCCTTTTCTTTTGTTTTTACTCCTTTATTGGTGCTGAGTCCCTTCATAGAATTTTCCTTTATATTTTCAACATTTTCCTGCTAGGATACAGAAGTCTATCAAAAACAGCGTATACAAACAGAAACCAAATGAAGTTTTTCATTTTGCTAATTAGTTTGACAGTTACAGTTGGAAAGACGCGGTCCCTAATGTTTGCTCTACTCCGCAGGTACCTGTCAGATCGGCTGGGCGTACTACTGCACGGGGGCTGGCGCCGCCGCCGCCATGCTGATCTGCACCTGGCTGTCGTGTTTCGCTGGGAAGAAGCAGAAACATTACCCATACTGAGAAAGCAGCGGCGTCAGACGGATACCTCGGGCGGTACGACTAAAGGGAGAGGACTCAGGTTGTGAAGGACTCACACCGGCTCAGCACACCAGGCGCCAAAGACAACAATTGTTTTGGTGCGCTGCACATCATGGGACACTCCTCATCAGACAACTGCAGGGACTCTTTCATTAAGCAACACTCACAGACATATAAATATATATATATAAATCTCTATTAAATGTGTTCTTAAATGAAAGCTGAATGGACCAATTCTCTTTGTAAAATTGTTACATTACTTTTTTATTTAACAGAGAGTTCCCCTTTTTCCCGTGCTTCATCTTCGGCAGCCTTCGCTGTTACCGTGACTGTGTGCCCTGTAATGAACAGACAAGTAATATTCCTTTATTGTTACCCCAAGTGTTTCCATCCCCTCCTTGTGTCTCGTCTTTTGCCTTAAACATGACGTGAAATGCAATAATCCCGTTGAGCAGTGCACGCTGACCTGCGGCCCCTTTCCACTGAGACGTTTATCCCCCCAAAAGCAGAGTTTATTTAACATGAGGTATGCATTGTGTACGGTAATGTATTTTATCACGTTATCACATGTTTTTATATTCAGTTTGAATTTACTCTGTGTCATGCTTTTTGCTTTGTAAATAAATGTTTACTGAAATTTGTCTTTGATGTTTTTTTATTTCTTCTTTTTCGGTTTTGCTTCAGGGCAAAACCGACTCTCGCATTCCTAAAAGGATTTTCTCACCGCTTCTTCGTCTTTTGCTAAATAAGAGGCCTTTCCCACCGTCGCACAATCAATAAAGACTATAATGACCGTCAGCTCTGTGAGTTTGACTTTAGCCTGTTGCTGATGAGGTTAATCTAATGACCTGGAGCTGGAGTGTTTGCCATTTGGTTGGTTTGATAAAAAAAAAGTCTTAAGCCATGTACACATCATGCATGTATGGTGTGTTCAAGAAAACTCACTTTAAGCATACGGCGTTCACACCGGTCTGTCCAATACTAGTGCATGTACTTGGAGCAAAACGTAGAAGCGGTGCAAATCTTGTGAATCTTTCTCCAAGCTTCTACTTTTACAGTTCTATTGCGATATATATATATATATATAAAACTTGGGCTGAATCCGTATTGCTTCTCTACCTCTACGGCTTCTCTATACCGCTACATTCATCCCTCCAAGAGAAGATTTATATAAAAAACAGTGTCTTCAAATTCTAACTTTACTAACGCTCAATGAGGTTATGAATAGTCACCAGTCCACATATCTGCGTTTACTTCGGTTTTTCATTGGAATCTGTCACATTCATTTGAACATAGCTTCAGAGTTTGAAGCCTGAGATGTAATCACACCCTGGGAAACTGAGCACCTCTGCATCAGGTTATCAGCTGAACACAGAGGAGTATCTTAACCTGCTTTCAGAGTGTGAATCACAATAATGATAACCCCCCTCTGTGTGTCATTAGAGACGTGAGCTGCACCCAGGCTTTGCAGTTCCTATTTTTAGCTGCTCCTTTTCCCACTCTGATTAGCAAACATCATACCAAACGTGTACGAAGTCAGCTCATTTACAATGCAGCTGTTCGGATCTCATTAGCAGTCCTACAGTCTCACAATGCTCGGCATCCATCAGATAATGAAAACACTCCCTCCTGCTCCAGCCTCACTGGAGAAATATCTGCGTCTGAAGTGTTGCCGTGGATCCTCCGTTCTCTTCCTCCATCTGATCTGCGGCTCTGATTGATATCAGCCGCGAACGTTACAGAGTCAACCGGATGCCTCATCAGCCAAAGGTCTGACATATTGAGGTCAAGTTGGAGCCTCCCCTCCCTCGTCCCAGCACCTTCACTTCAGACTGACAGAATCCTGCATTTAGTCTGAGAACTTGGCGGATGAGCAATTTGTCGACATGCAAAATGCGTGGTACAGCTGCTCTCCTAAAGGGAGATCAGAACTGTTGGAGCTGATGTGAATTCAGACTGACAAGTGTGAATGTTCACTGAGCTCTGTGTAATCTGGTTATTCTGTGAGGACCACACGTTGACTTGGACTCTTTTGTGCATGATTGCAGGAAGAAATCTCAGACATTAAAAAAAAAAAACATTTTTATAGAAGTTTTAGAAAATTTCAACAACAGCGGCCGTTGTTTTCATCTGACGAGGTCAAGCAGCAAATAGAAGGAAGGAAATACAGTCTCATAAAGGGGTAGAAATATCAGTTAAAAAATCAAACTTCATAACCTCTTAGTTTCCCGAAAAGTAGCCAACAATCCATGTTTAAAAGCCGGAAACTATGTAATATGTCCTGCAGTTGCTACCTGCCCTTATAACCCCCCCTATGACCCACCTTCACTGGCTGAGTGGTTGCTAACCTCACCTCACTCCCCCCTCTGCCCCTAGCCACTCATAGATAGAACTCCACATCACAAGATCATAAAGAAAGTTTCTTTCAAAAATTGTGTTTTTTTGTTGATTTTATCTCCATAGCAACCATTTTAGTTTTTGCTCACCTGGGAGTGACGGACACTTCTATGTAATTTTTAGAAGAATCGCCTAATGTACATTTTTGGATTTCCATGGCAACAGAAGTTTTTTTGTTAACCACACTCACACATCTAATATAGTCATATCGTATGTCATATCGTTCTGTTCAGCCTGAGCAAACGATTCATGTATTAAAATTTCATGATATTCCATTTAAAAATGAGCACGCAATGAAGAAATGCCACATTTGCAAGCTCGCCACGCAAACTCGAATCAAAATTTCCAAACTTCAAAACCAAAACTTTTTCCGCAAGTAGCTTCCCAGGGATGCTCCATGAGTTATGAGGCAATAGGCTGAAATCCCAATGAGGAGTTCAAATTTGTAGAAGACTTTAAAGGTGATATTTTTGGAAAATAAAAGATGGCGGCCTCTACCCAGAGTCAAAGGTCAACAAAACTGACTTAAGTTGGCAGCATGTGTGTGAAATTTTGTGAAGATTGCTCAAAAAAAAGTTTTTTGTTTTTCCCACACTGCGCAAAAATTTAAATATCACCAAATTTCACAGTTTGCCATAACATGGCTGCCAATTGTAGATTGCGTGGCCATCCCATAATAATTTTAAAACTTCCTTTAGATATCCTCGACATGTATTTTTGTTAGTTTTATTTGATTTTGACCCCATTTACTTTTTTAAAATATTTTCTCTGTGATATCATCATCATTCACTTTACCCAGAATTCATACAAGGTGCAGACAAATTTTGGCGAGTTTTTGGTTATGTGATGGGGTCAACATTTTTTTCTCAAAGGTGCAATAAAGAAAAAGAGTTGCAAGAACAGTATGAACCTTACAATCCAAGATTGCTGTAAGCCATAAATAGACAAACCTGTGATGCATCTTCTGGGGTTGAAATAAAAAATAGGTTTGAATGCCGCAAAAAGCCGAACACACAGCAACTCTTAGAAAAGCATCCATCTCTGCTGCAATGAAACTTGTTTGTTTGCTCGTCTGTGATTTCTTAGAGCAAACAGACAGTTGCAATTAGAGAGAAGCCAATAAATCAGCTTGGTGGAGTTTGTCTTTGGCAGCCAGATAAACCTTTCAACATCTATTAGCCTTTTTAAGTCAGTCCATCAGGTTTCTGCACTGAGACAAACACGCACTCTCCCTTTTATAGACATTTTACAATCCTTATCCCACTTCACATGCTGTCTTTTAAACTGCAGGAAGAAGCTAGAGAAGATTGGACTTAAACCAGAAACTTTCATTTTGCTGAAGTCAATAATCCGACCTACGACTGCACTGATGGCATCCAGACAGATTGGCAGTTCCCCTTCGTGCCCTCTATGATCAAGGAACATTTTGTTCATGCGAGTTTGCAATCAATGGGTGTCAGTCCAAAGATTCTCAAGAAAAGTCAACTAAAAAGTGAAAGATGCTCAAACAAAGACACTTTTTCCTTGAAAAAGCACTTCTGAGGCATTTCCCATCCATTTCAGTCAAAGCAGCAGTATCTCAGCGACTGGAATATGCCATACTAGTGTGTATAAATAGCTCTGCTCATATCTTGGCGCGACAACCTCTAGTTTGAAAGGGGTCACAATAAAAACCCACCCACATAAGCTCTTATTTCTTTCCCACCGTGAAGCCACACAAGTCCCTGCTCTGCTTCCAGGAGCTGCCAGTCAGCCGTGCTTGTTGCTTCAGAGATCTGACAAAATACCACGATAAAATGGACAGGAAGGTAAAGGGAATCTGTGATAACACACAGCGGACGAGCCGCCTCAACAGATGGGATCAGAGGCAGTTTCTGAAAGCTCGCAAAGACAGGCGTGGATGGATTACCGCTCAAGGTTGGCTGGTTCACCCTCAGGGATTCGCCGGCTGCGCTTAGCAGGCTTTCCAAATTAGCAGTTTGAAGTCAGGAGAAGATAAATGCCATACTGGGAGGAATATTTGATCAAGGAAAGATGTTCGCTCAGTTTTCATGGCGTCACTGTTTACTTTTTAAAGACCAAACACACACACAGGTGCTTCCAATTTGAACTCTCTTCCAATCACAGAATGAAGCAGGTTTTACATGAGGTCACTGCAGTCCAAACAGATGTGCAATCAGAAGGTTTCAGCAGAGTGGAATGACCTGGAATTACTTATCAGTCTGGCCTTCTTTATTCTCCTAAAACCCGTTTTGGGTTGTCTGGCCCATAGAGGGTCATAGAGAGGAGTGGCTGCATCTTATAGGACGTCATGAAAATGTGAAGTGTGATTGCTGTGCGTGTGGTAAGTATATCTTGATGCATTTGCAAGGGTGAAGTAAGTTATACGCACTTATGAAGTACAGGTGATGGTGTTGTACGGTGTCTTTACTGTATGCATCACTTGAGTCATTAGTAAGATACATGTACTGGCTCCATACTGACCTCATGCAGGCAGGTGATACCTAAGTGCCTTCTTCTTCTTTTCTTTTCGGCTTTTCTCTTCAGCAATCCAGCTTCCTCCATCTAACTCTATCTTGTCCATCCTCTAACACCAGCTGCTTTCGTGTCTTCATTCACTGCATCCATGAACCACCTCTTTGGTCTAGTAGATGAAGACCAAAGAGGTGGTTCATGGATGCAGTGAATGAACCACCTCTTTGGTCTTCATCTACTACTCACCAGTATTCTCTGTTTCTCCTCTGGACGTGTCTGAACCATCTCAGTCTGGCCTCTATGACTGTATCTCTAAAATCTCTAACATGCCCTGTCCTCTGATGGACTCATTCCTGACCCTATTCATTCTGGTCACTCCTAAAGAGAATCTCAGCATATTCATCTCATTTTGTGAATTGTGTTGGATTTGGGAGAGTTGAAAAAAAGAAAAATCCATACGACATGCCTGTGTCCCTTACTTACCCTTACACATTCTATAACGTTGGGCTGCAGTGACTCAAGTGGTAGAGCGGGTCAGCCAATGATCGAAGGATTGGCGGTTCGATCCCCGCTCCCGCCAGCCAACCGTCTTTGTGTCCTTGGGCAAGACACTTAACCCTAGTTGGCTCCAGTGTGGCTCCACTGGTGTGTGAATGTGTATGAATGTCCCGGTGATGGTCAGAGGGGCCGTAGGCGCGTACTGGCAGCCACGTCTCTGTCAGCCTGCCCCAGGGCAGCTGTAGCTACACAGTAGCAGATTACCATCACCAAGTATGAATGAGCTGTGAATGAATAATGGATACACAATGTAAGCGCTTTGATCATCTGGAAAAGCGCAGATAAATCTAATCCATTATAAGAGTTCAATCTGATGTTGCCTGCAGCATGCCCATAGATAAAAATGAGAGTTAGCAATTACCCCCTCCAGGCTCACCAGGCGGTCTACGACCTTAATATTTAGTGTTGACCATCTGCGTGCTCCATACAGATTTGCTCATTTTTTTGTCTACCTGCGTTTTTGTCTACCTAAGGCGTTAATGAAACAAACCCACACCAAGAGTCCATCTGGTGAAACTTTTGCACCATTTCAATAAGGAAGATTTACCTCACTTCCAGGTATGCTGGGTTGTTACATCACTCTACACAACATTATCAAGTAGGTCTTTACTTTGAACCAATAGCTAAACACCTCGCCCTCTTTTCCGACAATTACAATACATTTTTTTGCCTTTAAAGTCATTAATGGTTGTCTTTCTTGGGATTCTACTTAGTTCGCTGTCCGTCCTCCGCCCGGTTCTCCATCTGGAGTGATGCTTTGGAATGGTCAGGCCTCTAACTACCATCGAGGCTCTGGGGTTAGTACATCTAAGATTTGAGTTCTTCCCAAGCACACAAAGCCAAACCACCAAAGATTATGGACACAAAAAATCTTTACTCCTTATTTAAATAAAATCAGGAGACTGACTCACAGATATGACTTCAAATTTTGGTTCTCTTGAAAGCTGTCAATGCAGGCTGGCACGGCCACTGGAGCATCTTTACCTTAATCCCAAACTCTGGAGGCTGCTCTACATCCCAACTTTGGAGAAACCTGATTACAGCTGTTTTAAATTTGTCAAAGAAACAGAAAAACCTGCTTCCCAAAATGTCTCCAATTGAACTTCCAGGCACTGTAATCCCTAAAAGCTTTGCAGAATTGGCAGTTAAACTGTGAATGGTTCTTAGCTAAGGAGAGAAAAAAAAGAAGTCCTACTTCATATTCCCTTTGAGAGCAAAAAGTTTGAACAGGCAATTAAAAGTGAAAATATGTAAAGTGTTTACAGACACGCTGTAGCATGAAAGCTGTGCAGAAAAGATGCAAGAGCAGCAGTCTCCGTGCACTTATTTAAAAATTGTCACAACTGGGCTTCTGTTGGTGTAATCAACTCTGCTATCAACCCCTTGCAGAACAGAGGCCCCCCTTGAAAAAACATACTGAATCTTTCTTTTATCCTTTGAGTGTCAGAGAAAATGTGGTTTTACTTTCTGACATTATGGTGTGTTTTTAATATAAAAAAGAAGAAGTGTTAGAACCAAAAAGGCGGTTCCAGCTGCTCTTTGATAAAGTGAATTCCACAGCTTTATCAGTCCCACACAGCTCCCTGACCTCTGGTGTGTGTCCAGCTTCAACTTAACGCTCGGCACATCCTCTCACCCAAATGTGAAACATCACTGGCCTTAAACTCAGCTCCTAAGACCCACTCCGATCATCTTTAGAGCTACTTTCAAAGTGTTCCCAGTGGTCTTTTAATTAAGATTATGCCCTTTTCAGCAATAAAATGTAAAAACTTGTGCTGTTTTCTAGCAGAAGGACAGTAGTTCAGTAGAATTCGAGTTGTGACCATTGCTGCAGAGCAACCCCGGCCCCCCACTTCCCCTCAAGAGCTCTTTGTTTGCTCATCTGCTAGCTTACAGCCCCTCACACCTCCAACCTAACATGATTGGTGTATTGGAGCCATATCCAACTGTACAGTTTTGAGACAAAAGCCAGCTTGGATAAGAAAAAGGAGACTTGCTGATACATCAGAATGGAGCGGAGCAGGGAGCTAGTTACTCGCCCATTGTATTTTCTATGTTAGGGCTTGGCGTATTAATCCTAGTATCGATATTACCGATACCAAGGTGTCGTATCAATACTGGCGTGATGAGGTTGATACTTTCATTGAAGTTTTTCTGTAATTAACCAAAGAGTTCATGCAACTGTAGCTTCTATCTGTCTCCAGTGTTGCCAGATTGGGTAAAAAACACCCCAAATTGAGTAAAAACCTGCCCAATTTGCACGGGAAACTGCCCAATCTGGTAACATTGGCTGACTGTAAACCACCTCCTCTTACCTTGCCAATAAACTCCCTCATCAGAGAGTCAGGGGAGTCATTAAAGAGCCACAAATTTAGAAGTTGTTGTGTTGTTTATATTTCTATTCATAAATATGTTTGTGCTGTTGCATTTTTGCTTTTTAAAAAATTTGCACAAGTTACTGTTTTCAAATCATTATAAGGATAACGTGCTTTTGATCTGGTGTATTCTGTATAAATGTTCTTAATTTGATGTATTTTTGTACATTTTTATTTGCCAAAAGTCTCAATCCTGTGTTTCTTTATACATTTAATTAACAAAAAAATATATATTTCCTACATATAATAATACATAATATAATACATTTTTAAAATATATTTAAAGAAAACCTATTGATATCAATTATGGCAATACTAGACATGTAATTACTTGATATCGGATCAATATCCAAATTCCCACTATCGCCCAGCCCAATTCTACGCCACAAACCAGCATTTATTCATCTGCACCTGATTTATAACAATTTGAAGAATGGAATACTCCGAAATTTCTTTTTGAACTTAATTTTCTGTATAAATGTCCTCCGTCGTCTTTATCTCAAATCTTTTCAAACAATACAGTGAAATTGCTCGTCTGAGATCTGTGGAGTTCTTTAAGTTCACGGGAACTTCTCCCACTCAGCCCTTAAAAAGCTTTAGTAAAAGCAAGTGGGGTCTGTCACAGGAGATGCTGACCCAGTTCTAGACTGCACTCTTTGGATTCTTCCACACACTTTAAACTGTTTTGGTGGTAGCAGCTTAAAAATCAGCACAAGGGATAAGTGGCACTTCTTGCCCTCCAGGAATTATACACGTCCAATACGAGTAAAGTGGGAAAAGAAATCCGCTCCTGTCCCCTTCACAGACGTGTTTCCTTTCATGTATCCACACATGACTCAAAACTGTTAAACACCACGTCCTCTACATGTTAGACCCATTTCCCGTGTTAATGTCCTTCCAAAAAAGCCTTAAGATCTTTTAAAAAGTCACAGTTTAGACCTTCAAATAGGAGAAAATTAAGATGAAACCCTTCTTTTGGTCCACTGAAGCTTTGCTTTTGCATCAAATGTGCAGAGCAGAAAGAATTCTTCATTAGGAAAGGAATCAAACAAACAAATTCATGAAAATCCCAGACCTTAAAGTCAAAGTAACCTCCACCAAAATCATGAAAACAAACCAGCAAACGGAGCAAAACAATTCTCTTAGAACAAAGTTACGATCCCTACATTTTGGGGGGAAATAAAGGCTCTTTTGTACTGAGACTCCAGTTTTATGACTTCATTCCCTCCAGCATTTTTTCAGTCTTCTGTAATATTTTCCTCTTGTATTTTACTCGGGATTGAACGACCCTTTGTCAGTTTGAGCAATTTCTTGTACAAAGATAGTCGAAAACCGGATTTTTTTATTTCATAATGCAAAATAAATGCCTTAATTTCATAATAAACTTCCACTTCTCTTGGATTTCAGGTGAAATTTTAACACATGGTGTATCATTTCCCTCATCCACTCCTAACATGAAAGAATTTCCCCTTGAACAGACCAGACGTACAACCTCCTTGTCTGGATTGAGTTACTGATAATCGTGTTCTTATGTTATGTTTTCTTTCCCCCACTTCCTGAATAAGTCTAATATGCTCTGAAAAGCTTAAATAACATTTTTGAACCTCACGCTTTTGAATTCTGTGGGCTTAAGGTCATGAAAGAGTTTGTTTTGTGTTACAAAGACGAAGTTGGTTTCACATAAGTTTGATGTGTAATGCTAAGCTACACTCACCCCCTCTTTTCTCTATTCATTAATTCAGTATTTACAAGATTAATAAATATTTTCTGACATTTCCAAAGCTGATTTGGTGAAATAGAGAAAAAAATCGTCTTTTTTCCCATGATGTCTGGTACTGGAATGTGAGCGTTACATCTTTCCGGGGCTGTGGGCTTGGGGTGGGGTCCTTGTGGTCTGGGCTCGCTTCCCACAGATGTCATCAGATCTGGAGAGTTTGGAAACTTGGACTTTTTGTTTGGGAACCTCCAAAGCATGGAGGAAGCTATCGCTAAGGGAGGAAGGCTGCTTTTGCTGTGTTACGGAAACCTCCATGTCAGTAATCTCTTGTAGTAATAACTGTAGACATTCATGTAATCCAGTTTAATTTGAATTCATAGGAAGCAACAGTTAGAAATGTGTACATTATTATTTTTTTCAGCTTCTTCTCAGTGTTTAAAACCAAAGAAAATTCCTCCATATGTTAATTTTTTTTGTGCCACTGTAGGATGTGAGCCTCAATTTGGCCTTTTTTGCAAACCATATAACTTTAATATTTCTCTTGGACTGTATATCTCTCTCATATGGATAAATATTTACTTTTTCTGTTCCTTGTGTTCTTTTTTTTGTTCATTCTTCCCTGATTCCTATAAAAGTTGTGAGAAATAGTGTTCATGTCGATGACTTAACTGTGGAATCTTGTGATTAAAGACTCGGACATATAAGATTAGCTGTAAAGACATTAATTAATTGGTTAAACACAGATTTAAAAACCAAGTTTCACTGTCTCAGCTTGAGAGACCACCCACGGTGGTATGTCTGACCCCGACCCACCCGCCGCCGGACACGCCCCTACCTATTCAGCCATGTGGTTTTGAGCCAGACGAGGACGTTAATGGATCTATTTGTCTGCAAGTAGATTAATCAGAATTGAGGGGCCTCTCGTCACATGCAAGATGCACTGAAAAAAGTGAATCGTTCGATCAATTAACAAAAGTTCTGTAATTTGTTACATTTAAAATTATTACTTTTCATCAAATCAAAACTTTAGTTGATGGTTTGCTCAACTCACATATTTAATTTAATAAAAACTAAAATTTTTAAAATCAACAATTTCAGAACTTTTGTTAAATGATCCAACATTTCCGTTTTTTACAGTGTGACGCAAGAAACAATCTCTATCCGGAAGCAGAAATTTCGCAACTTTAGCAGGCTGCGTAAGCGTAAATTCCCTAAATTTTATAGGAAACCCTTTCAAAAAGAATATTTTAAAAACATATAAAAAACTTTTAAGCTTTTAAATGCAAACAAACTATAATTATCTAGCAGTTTTGTGTGCAAGATGAGCTTCAAATGGACAGAGAACGTTAATCGTTATATTTTTTTCAAGTCTACATTAACAAGTGTTCAAATTTGTATAACTACAAATGACCTCCGGAGAAAAAGCCATCAAAACACTGTTTTTCTCTGTGAACCAGCTGATCACGTTAGCAGTTACGGTATGTTAAAGGGAAAAAGCCTACAACAGTTCCGGGTGAGGACTTCCAGCCAACGATTTCGGGTGAAAATGATGTCTTTTTGGGGCCGACTGCGACAGGGGAAGGGATTTTTAATTTTCAAGGGCCACATGTTTTCTCTGTGGCCAGATTCTCTTGTCAGAATTGGAACGGAGCAAGGAGACTTTGCCCCGCCCATCGCAGCTGTTGCATCACAAACCTGAGCTTCTGATTTTCATCTGATCCAATGTAAATTAAATTTAAAAAATACTCAAAAACACAGTTTTAATGTTACATTGCTCTAAGTTTATCCTCCATCATGTGAAAAATGCTACAAAAACATGTTAAAAACAGGATTTTCATTGGAGTTGGTCATTAATAAAAGCATTCTTTTAAGTGGACTTCTGGATTTAATGGTACGGTGCCAATTAGCGAAATATGGCGTGAAGGGTTTTAAGATTTCATTCATAGAGACACAAACCTACAAGGAGGCACTGCTGCAATGCTTCAAATCTTAAAGAAATGTTGATGTTGGCACAATGTAAGACTGTGGAGCCGCCATAACTGTGTAAATGAGACTGTGAACGTATTTTAATACTTTTGTCCTCTTTAAATCTCATGGAATTTTCATGTTTTTTTTCTTGGTATTTTTTTATCTGTTATTTATATCATTTATAATGGAAGAAATAACTAAACTTGTTTTAATTAAAAAAGATGATTATTTAAAAATATTTATTTTATGACACTAAGTGTCTAAAGCAGATGGAAGCTAAAAACTGTTGATTCCAAACCAAAAGGACATTGTGAAGGCAGGGATTGATTCTCAGTGAACACTGTAAATGGTTTATAAGAGGAAATCTGATTCCACTGTCTGGAGTGGAGGGAAAAGAGCAACAATTTTCACAGGAAGAAGCTTGTAAAATTAAGAGGAGCTGAAAGAGGAGAGATCCAGGAAGTGACAGCAACAACGGGAGTGACAATTGGAGCACTTGGAGCCTTTGACCCCCCCAGGCTGGGAAAGTGACTTCAACAGAATCGAGAGGAGATCCAAAAACCAGGATGTAACCAAGAGCTTTACATGCTGAGCGTAGCCCTCAGGTTAGATGATCCTGTTTTGATCCCAAGATTACCGGATAGCCTCCAGGATTTAAGAAATTCAATATGATGAAAACTGTGTTTTGTGTGTTTTTAACATTTTTCTTTTTAAAATTTCAGACAGCTGAGGAAATATATAAAAATAACAGTGCTCAAAATTGCATTTCTTAGTATTTCTTTCAGATTAAAATAATCTGTTAGAGAAAATGTGCATTTGTGACATAATTAATTAATTGAATGGTATATTCTCTACCATATAGTATAATTCTGTTCACCAGCAGGGATGAGCTAAGGGGGAGCAAGAGCCCCCCCCCCCCCACACACAATTTTTCAGTCAATATACTGAAAAAGATTAAGAAATCATCAATATTGGCTTCTTTAAGCATTGCAAAAACGGTGAAAGCATTCTTTTTAAATAGATATCAACATAGAACTTTTTCTCAATAGAGGTCTATCACGAAAGACTTTTATTTTGAAGGGTCAGAAATTGACCCTCGTCATTTAACGAGTAAAAATGTGTTTATTATCTCTCATTTTGGTGTTTTTTTTTTTTACCTTTCCACTTCTATCGTCTAATGCTGCGGTCTGCAATCTGCATCTCCAGATCCACAAGTGGATCTTTTATCTCTCTGTAGTGGCTCTTTGGACAAACGTAAACTGCTGACCCAGCCATGTCGACCGTCGGCGTCAGCAGCTCCAAACCAAAACTACCCAAAGTAAACAAATAAATAAAGCCCACAAATTGAGACTACAAATGTCCAAACTAAAATAACAAAACCCAGTAGTGTAAGACTGCTGAGGACAAAGAGGGGAAAAAGTACAAAGAAATTTATAAATTCAAGAAAAATAAAATAGTAATTCTTTAAAGTAAGAATGACTTAATTAGCATTTATTTAATTTTGATGAGTTAATTGTATAAATTGATGGGTGAGGTGATGAAAAACTTTGTAGGTTTTACATCCCTCTTGACCTGAAGACGTTTTGTTTGCTCAACTCTACCTTCAGAATGCACATATTTTATATGCAAAGCAAATCATTGGTAAAAAGTTGGATTTTTTTATGAGTTAAAAGCACATATTATCTTATGCTGAACAACAATGGTTACTATCTGCCCAGAGCTGCACTGAGATGATCCTGTTTGCACAGACCGTCTTTTATTTTGAAAATAAGTAAAACAAAAAATCACATTTTCAGTGATGCTAGGGTCTTTTTATATTTTTGTTTTTTTTTTGCTTGTGCCAAAAAATAGACTAAATTCATATTTGTTATTTAAAAAAAAAGAAAGTCATAAATGCAAATCTAAATTCCGTGAAGGCTAAAGTAAGACTATGCAGCTCCTTCTAGGTTTTGATCACTAGAAAACGAGCCAAAATGGCTTTTTTATTACTGTCAAAGGTTGCTGACCGCTGCTCTAACTGTTGTATCTGTTATGTTGAAAGTATTATTGTAAATAAATATTTAAATCAAACAATCTGCTGATGATTACACATTTATTTAACGGTTAAAGTTAGACAAATATAGCTTTTTTTTTTGGTTTATATTGTGATAAATATCGTTATCGCCAGATATGGAAAAAACGATATCGTCATTAAAAAATTCCATATTGCCCAGCCCTATTTTTAAACAAAAATAAAACCAATAATACTAATAATATTATTTAAAATCCACTCTGTTCACCCTTCCAGTCTTTTGCCCCCTCATTTATAATGTTCTAGCTCCGCCCCTTTCCTCCACATAAGTTACTTCTTTTCCTTCAAAATAAAACAACAAGAAAAGTCCATCTATCTCCCTGATACCATGCAGCATGTAATTGTTTTCCATTGTCTTCACCACAAACAAGACGGCAACGCCTGTTGTCATAGAAACAATAACTTCATTACACTTCTTTTACCCCCACAATTTAACATTGAGATGCAAAGCTGTAGCGTGAGACAAACTCGCCTCATTTTACTGTCCATCATCTCATTCGTGTCAGTTTCATGACACAAGGATGGCTCTTCCCCTTCTATTTTTATTTTCCTTTGCAGTGTTTACAGACTCCACAATGTAAAAACGGAGAAGCTTTCACTGTCTCGCCTGGAGGAAAAATCCACCCACAACATATATATACGGTCCGGAGCCGTTTAGCTGCACTTAGGGCTTCCTTCCAGACCTAATGAGACAAAATGTGGACCACATTTTCCCAAACACTTTGTACAGCACAGCCCAACAAACTGCACCACAATGGCTCATTATCACTTTTATTTTCCTCCTGCGACTGACCATTTGTTGACTTGTGGAAGAACAAAAATATAGAATGTGATGAGGTAAACATAAGAGGCTAAAGCCACTCCATGAGCCGGCTGGAATAAACGTTCTGCTTATGCTGCACAAGGAAATCTGCTGAACAATAATGGAGCATAATGACGCTTTAGCTCTTGGAAATGACATCACTTTATTAGTCTACGCATCAGCCTTTTGAATTTTATTCAATACTGGGTAATGTAGTCGTCAATATGAATACGATTTGTTTCTGTAAATGTCAGATCACCAATACTTTCTTCTGGATATGTTGATAAATTCCCTTTAAAGTTAAAACAGTTTTTTTTATTATTATTAGAGAAAATCAGAGGAGAGGCCTCTGTTACTCTGCAAATGTGGGAGCTTTAATCTTCAGGAGCAGCTCAAGGATTGGAATAAAATACAGCAGCTGGATTAAGGACTTCTCCAGCAAGGAGACACTTCCTGGATGAGTGCGTTACCACGTCATTTTGGCTGGTAAAATGACTGCCTTACATTTGATTTGTTTAGATTGTTGTAGCCCTAAAATAATAAAAAGTAAAGGTTTGAATCAACCTAATATTTGGTCATTTTTAAGGCAGAACTACATTAAAAACGACAGTTTTTTCACTTAAATATTTGGGTTTTTTTGAAAAGTCAAAAAGTTAAGTCCATATATCCTTGTGGTGGAGCAGGCGTGGGGAAATCTTTTGACTCGTACACCACAAAGGGTTCCAAATTTAATAGAAAGGCTGGAGCAGGAGCAGATGTGTGGAGTGTTTTGGTAATACAACTTATTAGAGAAATAAATAACACGGAATCTGGACCAAAAACCTGCTTTCATTTAGATTAAAACATATTTTTAAATGGAACATTTGGGAGTTTTTATTTCAAAACTGTGTTGTTTAGTACCAGTTGCACCAATAGCTTGATGTCCTTCTAGAAAAAATGCGAGCTAAGAGAAAAATTGGTGTTGGAATGATCGTAAACTTATCAGTCTGACTCATAAAACACGTGAACGTCAAAAAATCTTCCAACACCGCATGAATGCAGAAAGAATTTATTTGTAGAGTCCAGAGTTACAAGATTAAAATAACCTTAATAATAATAATAAAGAATAAATTTCACACATTTAACCATGTGATAGCTAATCTGACTTTTAACTCAAACTTTAAAACTCGCACACACAGAGCAATTTTTGAAGGCATTATCAAAAACTAAGTTGAATGGAAAATTTTAAACAAACTCCGTAAGATAAAGTTGTTTTTGAACAGTTTCCAACAGGAACTGATTAAAGGTAAAGACATAAACTTTTGGTCCTGATGTAAAAAAACAAACAGAAAAATGGGGAAAACAATAATAAAGCATGGAGGTGGAGTGATTATAATTAGCATGAACCTAAGAAGAAATTTTCTGGAAATAAGTTTATCAGCAAATCTATTAAGCGATGACTGAAAATGGTGTTCAATGATATTTATTTAAAGCCCCTCATAACCAGAAGACATTTACCAACAGTGAATTAAAAACTGCACTTTATATTCACCTAATTTTTCATTTATAAAATTTTCTTTTTTTTTGGCTGCAGATCCCAGGTCTGTGTGGAGTTTGCATGTTCTCTCTGAGCATGTGTGGGTTTTTCCAGGCGCTCCTGCAGTCTAAAAACGTGCTTCATAGTTTAATTGGTGCCTCTAAATTGCCCCTAGGTGTGAATATGAGTGTATTTAAGTTGGTGGCCCTTCAACAGACTGGAAACCTGTCCAGAATGTACTCCACTACTGCCCAACAGTAGCTGGGTTGACGCCAGCATTGAGCAGCTTTTACGAATTAATTTCCTTTTTATTTCTTATTTTAGACTTTCAGTGATACGTAAACTTCTCCACTTCTCTTATTTCAATGTAAAAACTCAGATTTAGTCTTTATCCCACTTGAGTTTAGTAAAAGTGTGTATATACTGCAAAACATTTCATATAACCTCACTGCATTCCTTTGCAGTCAGTTTTGTTGTACCTCCGCACCCATGCTTTGACCCTGAGGC